>NC_069502.1:114654097-114851597 GCF_027579735.1 Bombina bombina
CCGCTTCCCAGTTGTCTACTCCTGGGATGTGAATTGCAGATAGATGGCAAGAGTGATCCTCCGCCCACCTGATTATCTTGGTTACTTCCTTCATCGCTAAGGAACTCTTTGTTCCTCCCTGATGATTTATGTATGCTACAGTCGTGATGTTGTCCGACTGAAATCTGATGAACTTGGCCTCCGCTAGCTGAGGCCATGCCTGGAGCGTGTTGAATATCGCTCTCAGTTCCAAAATGTTTATCGGGAGAAGAGACTCTTCCTGAGACCATAGGCCCTGAGCTTTCAGGGAGCCCCAGACCGCGCCCCAGCCTAACAGACTGGCGTCGGTCGTAACAATGATCCACTCCGGTCTGCGGAAGCACATTCCCTGCGACAGGTGATCCTGAGACAACCACCAAAGAAGAGAATCTCTGGTTTTCTGGTCTAGTTGGATTTGAGGAGACAAATCTGCATAATCTCCATTCCACTGTTTGAGCATGCACAATTGCAGAGGCCTGAGATGAATTCGAGCAAAAGGGACTACTTCCATTGCTGCTACCATTAATCCGATTACCTCCATGCACTGAGCTACAGACGGCCGAGGAATGGAATGAAGAACTTGGCAAGTACTTAGAAGCTTTAACCTTCTGACCTCCGTCAGAAATATTTTCATTTCTACCTCTAGAAAATGTTAATGTTAATGTTGCCAGGAAGGGAACCCTTGTGAGCGGGGACAGAGAACTTTTTTTCGGTGTTCACCTTCCACCCGTGAGACCTTAGAAAGGCCAGAACAACATCCGTATGAGCCTTGGCTCTGGGAAAAGACGACGCCTGTATTAAGATGTCGTCCAGATAGGGTGCTACTGCAATGCCCCGCGGTCTCAGTACCGCTAGAAGGGACCCTAGCACCTTTGTGAAAATTCTGGGAGCGGTGGCCAACCCGAAGGGAAGGGCCACGAACTGGTAATGCTTGTCCAGAAAAGCGAACCTTAGGAACTGATGGTGATCTTTGTGGATAGGAATATGAAGGTACGCATCCTTTAGATCCACGGTAGTCATATATTGACCTTCCTGGATCATTGGTAAGATTGTCCGAATGGTTTCCATCTTGAAAGATGGAACTCTGAGGAATTTGTTTAGAATTTTTAGATCCAGGATTGGTCTGAAAGTTCCTTCCTTTTTGGGAACCACAAACAGGTTTGAGTAAAAACCCAGTCCTAGTTCTGTAATTGGAACTGGATATATCACTCCCATCTTGAGTAGATCTTCTATACAGCGTAAGAACGCCTCTTTCTTTGTCTGGTCTGTAGACAGACGAGAAATGTGGAACCTTCCCCTTGGAGGAAAGTCCTTGAATTCTAGAAGATATCCCTCAGTAACTATCTCTAATGCCCAGGGATCGGGAACATCTCTTGCCCAAGCCTGAGCAAAGAGAGTCTGCCCCCTACCAGATCCGGTCCCGGATCGGGGGCTACCCCTTCATGCTGTCTTAGTAGCAGCTGCAGGCTTCTTGGCCTGTTTACCCTTGTTCCAGCCCTGCAAAGGCTTCCAGGTTGCCTTGGGCTGTGAAGTGTTATCCTCTTGCTTTGCGGTAGCAGAGGCTGAAGCAGGACCGCTCCTGAAGTTGCGAAAGGAACGAAAATTAGCTTTTTTTTTAGCCTTAAAAGGCTTATCTTGCGGGAGGGCATGGCCCTTTCCCCCAGTAATATCCGAAATAATCTCTTTCAACTCGGGCCCGAAAAGGGTCTTTCCCTTGAAAGGAATATTCAGTAATTTTGTTTTAGACGACACGTCGGCCGACCATGATTTAAGCCAAAGCGCTCTGCGTGACATGATGGCAAAACCAGAATTTTTCGCCGCTAACTTAGCTAATTGCAAAGCGGCATCTGTGATAAAATAATTAGCCAGCTTTAGAGCCTTAATTCTATCCATAATTTCGTCATATGAGGTCTCCGCCTGGAGCGACTCCTCCAGCGCCTCAAACCAGAAAGCCGCTGCAGTAGTTACAGGAATAATGCAGGCAATAGGCTGGAGAAGGAAACCTTGTTGAACAAATATTTTCTTTAGTAAACCTTCTAATTTTTTATCCATAGGATCTTTGAAAGCACAACTGTCTTCAATTGGTATGGTTGTGCGCTTGGCTAGTGTTGAAACTGCCCCCTCTACCTTTGGGACCGTCTGCCACGCGTCCCACCTGGGATCAGTTATGGGGAACATTTTCTTAAAGATAGGTGGGGGAACAAAAGGTACACCTGGTCTTTCACACTCCCTAGCAACAATATCCGCCACCCTCTTAGGGATCGGAAACGCATCAGTGTATACAGGGACTTCTAGATATTTGTCCATTTTACACAATTTCTCTGGGACCACCATAGGGTCACAATCATCCAGAGTTGATAAGACCTCCCTAAGCAGTACGCGGAGGCGTTCCAATTTAAATTTAAATGCTAGTGAATCTGATTCTGCCCGCTGAGAAACTTTTCCTGAATCAGAAATTTCTCCCACAGACATAACATCCCTCTCCCCTATTTCAGAGTGTTGTGAGGGTACATCAGATAAACCTCCCAAAGCTTCCGACTGCTCCTCATCTGTTCTCAAAACAGAGCTATCGCGCTTTTTAGGGAAAACTGGCAGTTTGGATAGAAAGGCCGCAAGGGAATTATCCATGACTTCCGCCAGTTGTTGCAATGTAATGGGTGCTAATGCACTAGAGGTACTAGGTATCGCTTGAGCGGGCGTAACTGGTGATGACACATGGGGAGAGGACGGCGGACTATCCTCATTACCTTCAGTTAAAGAATCATCTAGGGCTATATTTTTAAGTGACACAATATGATCTTTAAAGTGTATAGACACATTAGTGCACTTGGGACACATTTTGAGTGGGGGTTCCCCCATGGCTTCTGAACACATAGAGCAAGGCTTTTCCTTAGTGTCAGACATGTTTAACAGATTGGTATTATACACAAGCAGGCTTGGAAAACACTTTATGTAATAAAAAATACAATTTGCAATCAATAAATGGTACTATGCCTTTAAGATAATAAAAGCGCACACAATTTTACAAAACGGTGAAAAATGAACCAAATTTCACATAATTTTTACAGTATGTGCCTAATGCTTCAATATGATTGCACACCAAGTTTCAGCCTGATTAACCCTTTAATGCCCAAACCGGAGCCACCTAAAGCAAACAACTGGTTAATAAACTACAGCACCTTGCCACAGCAGCCTGCTGTGGCCCTACCTTCCCTTAAGAATTGAGTTTGAGAAAATCAAGCCTCCTGAAGCCCTCAAGCAGTCTCTGGACCCATGTGAAGCAGCATGTAGGGAAATCTTGTCAGAATAAACTGCGCAACTGAGGCGCGAAATTAGGCCCCTCCCACTCCACTCCGGAGTTGTGGGGCCTTCAGAACCCAATTTAGGTGACTTAAAATAATGCCATGTGGAATAAAACCCCAATAAACACATCAAAAGTGCTTAAAAGTGTCAATAAAGAGTATTTTTCTAAACAAAATAATCGATTGCCCTGCTAAAGTGATAACCAGTCTATTGAGCCCACTTAAATAAGCCTCTAGTTCTATACTAAGTTTCAGAACATGGCTTACCCTTCCCACATGGGGAATCTTGTCAGTCTTCTAGCATTATCTTGTCTTGACTAGAAAAAAGATGACTGAAACATACCTCAAAGCAGTTAAGCCTGCAAACTGTTCCCCCCAACTGAAGTTTTCTGGTACTCCTCAGTCCTGTGGTCCTGTGTGGGAACAGCAATGGATTTTAGTTACAACATGCTAAAATCATTTTCCTCTCAGCAGAATTCTTCATCATATTTCTGCCAGAGAGTAAATAGCACAAATCGGTACTATTTAAAAATAACAAACTTTTGATTGAAGATATAAAAACTACAAATCTAACACCACATTCACTTTACCCTCCCATGGAGATGCTACTTGTTAGAGCGGCAAGGAGAATGACTGGGGGGCGGAGCCTGAGGGGGAGCTATATGGACAGCTTTGCTGTGTGCTCTCTTTGCCACTTCCTGTAGGGAATGAGAATTTCCCACAAGTAAGGATGAATCCGTGGACTGGATACACCTTGCAAGAGAAATAATGTTTTATTGCAACAAGTTTATCAGTCTACAACACTGACCGTTTCATCAGGCATGAAAAACAACAAAGATTGCGCTCTTTAAATAACCAGTATAAGACTCTACACACCTGTATGCAAACATCAATGTGTGGTGGGTGTGTCATCAAAGTGCGACTATATAACAGCCAATCTTAATATATCTTATAAAACATCAAAGTGCTACTATATAGAATCCTATAAAAATACTTCCTATAAAGCACATAATATACATTGACAAATAAAATAAGAATGCATCCAATGGCTCTGGAGGGAGATATAGTTTTACTACACATAAAAAAACAGATGGAGAACAGTTGCGATATAGATTAATGCATCATGTCCCTATAGACCTGTAAGAATATCTAGAGGCCAGCGTTCCTAACCAACTCCTCTTCTAGCTACGATTAATATGCTTTTTGTGAATCCCCATAGCCAAAGTTGTGTCCTGTAATGGGCTCTTATTTCCATTAATAATAAGTGTTTCAGTACCCCAGCTTGTTAGTTCTGAGACAAAATAAGCACTCCTGTGAATTATGAGCCCCAGGGAAATCTTACAGCCGAGTTCAGAAAGAAAAGTTTCCAATTGTGATGCATTAGCCTGCTCATTATCGGTTCCCCATAATATTTTCTGAGGTTATTCACTTTGTTGCTGAGACTAGTAGGGCCTGTCTACCGTATACAATGGTCAGGAGTAGCAAATGCTCAGGTTAAACGGGTGACTAAAGGCTTTTGTGGAGTCTTCATCACAGTAGAAAACAGGTTCTCCAGCTCCTTAAAGTGACTCTGTAGCATATCCACAACTTTCAGCTACCACCGGTCAAGTGCGGATGGATGAGGCTATGTTATGGGACCTCATCTCTTGGAGAAAGATGATTTAGTCAGAGTGAAAAGTCAACCCTTAATGCAGGTTAATGATATAAAGCAATAGTGAAGTGGTGGTCTAGGCACGACTATGATACCCTGATAACCGGAGGGAGGGGTTGGGGGTTTCCCGAGAACTTTTGAGAGGCCTCCGATAAATGTCTCAGTGTTCCGGTTCAGGGCTCTAGGATCATTAATACAGAGTGTTATTTGCCCATTCATTATCTTACACAGGAGTCTATGCCATATATAGATGCCATATATAGGATACTGTGCAGTTTGAACAAAGTGGTGTTTGCAGCCCATAAACCAATATACATTTAATCAGTCTAGATGTCTGTTCTCCTAGCAATCAAACAACAGTCACTTAGGTAACTTTCTAAATAATATGATTCTATAAGATCATAAGTCTCATAAAAATGAAGTCTTTTTGAGGGTACATTTTATGGGCAGCAGGGTCTACATGCCACTTGCCCCTGAAAATGTGATGATAGAACTGATTCTAAATGTATATGAAGAGCACTGAAAGAGTTTTACCGTGTGTCAAACGCCTTATTACCCTGATTTGTTAAAGCCATCAAAGGGCATTCTGCCTTCCCAGTCTGTGGAAAGGTTAATTGCTCTTCAAACTTACAGCAGACATGGTAGAAGAAAACATTGGGGATTTCTGCATGGCAGCGTTACAAAGACAGTAATATTTGTTGTTATCTTGCAATAGAAAGTACAGAGAATTCAGAAGGGATGCTTTACGCACACCATTCAGCTTCTGCAATTATTATAAAGACGGCTGTCTTAAGAAAATGACGGCTTTGTCCTTGCTTAATATTTTCGTTTTTCACATGAATCTGTCGTAGTCATAGATTTCACTAGCCAACTTAACCCTTTCCGGTCCTATTAATTTGTAATAAGTGCGCCAGCAGGTCTTATTTATTTTACCATCAGCCTTAGGGATACAGATGGGAAAGTGATGTATCACATTATATATATATATAAATAAAAGATATGCAGGACAGCCGGCACTTGCTTCGGTTAAAAAGTCCAGAATTTATTCGACAAGAGTTAAAAGGAAATGCTGCAACATGCAGCTAACAGCAAACAGCAATGGTCTTAGTCGTAGTGCACCTCTCGCAGGGCTGGAGTTAGCACTTCCAATAGGCCTAAATCTTGACAGGTCTTTTCAACTCTGCGCCAATAGCTTTCCAGTTTTGGACATGTCCACCAGACATGGAGGGGGGTCCCCAGTTCTCCGCATTCCCTCCAGCACATAGAAGATTTTCTGTGGTTTTGCTGGCACCAAGTGCCATCTTGTGATAATTTTGAAATACAGCTTGTAGAGGGTAATGCAGTGAGTTGCTTTCTTTGTGAGACTAATCAAGCTATTCAAGTCTTCTGGTGTGTAAGTCAGTTGTAGGTCCCTCTCCCAGGCCTCCATGTGTATCGTTTTAGAGGGGATCAGTTCCTCAATTAAGAACGTATAGTGCACTGAAAGGGGCTTATATAGTTGGAGGTTTGTTTCCCATCTTGTTTCCCATGGGGTAGGGTCTCGCAATCTATCATCTAAGAAGCCCTAGGACTTCATATATTCACACTTTCTGAGAAACAAGATCCTACTAAGCATGTGCACAAGCTCACAGGGTATACTTATACTAGTCTGTGATTGGCTGATGTCTGTCACATGATACAGGGGGCCCGGAAAATGGGAGAAAAAATAAAATTGAAGTTCAAATAAGCAGTAGATTTTATTTCTGACAGAGTAAGTGCTATTGCATTGTCTTTTTATGATGTACTTGTTAATTATGTAATTCTGCTGCATTTAGTGGTCCTTTAAATATGGTTTAGGAACTGGTGGTATAACTCAAGGATGGAATAAAACAAAGCTTTTTGCTGAAATGAAAAAACATTCAATGATCAATAAGCAAGCTAATCTGACAGTGAAACAGAATAAATATTTGCTTTTGGTTAATACATTTAAAGTCATTTTATTTCAATAAATATTGTCACGTGTAACAGTTAAATGCCATTATTTGAGGGCTTTACAAATACCAGGAGACTAGGGCAAGTAATATTTGGAATCTGGCACAATGCCATTCATCCCGGGGACAGGACTCGCAACATCAAAAAATCTGATGCACGAAATGAAACAAAGAAAATTAGAAAATGAGGGGGATCAGAAAACTTCAAGAGAGGAGGAAGCACTGTAAAGAGAGGGGCATATGTCTTAAAGGGATAGTTTACCTCAAAAATGTCTCCCCTTTAAATTGTTCCCAATGATTCATTTCACCTGCTGGAGTGTATTAAATTGTTAACAAGTAGCACCTTTTCCCTTATTTCGGCATTCGAAATAGCTGATTTAGCCTGTGGTATCCAAACCTACACTGAAAGTTTCTATACTGGATTCTGGACTTTTGACTAGCCTAGGTAAACACAGCCAGCAGAATAAATTACACTCCCTGTGGAGTGCAGGATAGTTAAGTAATACAATTATAATTTTCCATTGTTCTCTTAAAGTACTGAACTTTGGTTTACAAACAGATATAAGATAAGCAAGCAAGTGTGTGTACACAAAGTGATAAAATAATGAGATCTGATTTTACCTACAAGCTCAACCTATTTCAATAGGCTGTGGTTTAAAATCACAAAACCAGCTAATTCATATACACAAATAAACCTGGAAATGCAAATTCTCATACATTTTATACTCTGCAGCTGGTATAACAAGTCATTGAAAATACATTAAGAGAAAAACAATTTTACAATATACTGTCCCTTTAACTGGACACTTTTATCATAGCTTAATAATTTTGTAAAACTAAATTAGAATTCCGCAGTAGACTCAAGTTAATGTGACAGATCAAGTAGCCTATGGGGCATATTTATCAAGCTCCTTACGGATCTTGATTCCCCGTGTGAAGGCTCGCCAGAAACAGAAGTTATGAAGCAGCGGCCTAAAGATCGCTGCTCCATAACCTTTCCGCCTGCTCTGAGGCGGAATCAACACGATCAAATACGATTGGGTTGATTGACACCCCCTGCTAGCGGCAGGGGGCGGTATTGCACCAGCAGTTTACCAGAACTGCTGGTGCAATGATAAATGCCGAGAGCGTATGCTGTCGGAATTTATCGATGTGCAGCGGACATGATCCGCAATATTGGATCATGTCCGCTCGCACCATCATAAATAGGCCCCTATATCTGTGCAAATAACTTATTAGAGGTGTAAAAGATTCAAGAGCAATTGGCCAAGAATCTCGGGTTGAACTGTTATAAAAAAGTGGGCTGATCCTTGCTGCACAGACAATTGATGATGTGCTTTACATAGCAAAATAAAGGGTTTGCTACCTTTTGAACAATCCGAGCACATCAACAGTGAATGTGTTCACACAACATATGATTAGCGTTCACTAAATATAAAAATGGTTTCGGTTTTGTAATAGTTCAAATAAAATATATGTAACCTAAGTTTCACAGTACATGCAGTAGATTTCTTACATTTGCTACTGAAAATAGTGGCGGAAATTGTGGTATGAAAAGGTGCACCTTAGCTGGTGGATATTGTTTGTAACATTCGAACTTCCTAGCGAACTTCCCCCATTTATTTTTTTATTACTTAAACTTTACAATGAAGTTTCTTTTTTAAAATACTTACCTTTGTTTTATTGAAAACAGACCGGCAATCCTCCGCCCGCATCTCCTGCTCCTATGTATAGTTAGCATATAGATGGCAAATTCAGCTTCCTCCAATCGTTGTGTGCCCCCTTTGGTGCCCAGCTCGTGGGGTATGCAACGATTGGAGGAAGCCGAATTCGTAATCGATATGCTAAATACAGCATGAGATGCGGGCGGAAAATCGCTGGTCTGTTTTCAATAAAGCAAAGGAAATCTGCCCTTAATCTCTATAAGCAACAATACTTCTCTAATCTCAACTCTTTTCATTCCTCTAACCCAAAACGTCTGTTTTCCATGTTCAATACTCTTCTCCGCCCACCCCCACCTACTAATACAACTTCTCTCTCAGCTCACGATTTTGCCAGTCACTTCAATAACAAAATTTACTCCATCAGAAATGAAATCAGCTCTCAACATACTACCAATCTCCCACCCCCTCAAAAGCTCACAATTCCCAAAACCCAAATACAGGTACACATAAATTTAGCTCCTTTGCCCCTGTTACAGAGGAAGAAGTTTCTGCCCTTATACTGTCCTCCCACCTCACTACCTGTCCCCTCGACCCCATTCCCTCACAGTGACTTCCTTCCCTCTATTCTACCATCACCCCCATACTCACACACATTTTCAACCACTCTCTCAGCACTGGAATATTTCCCTAAAACATGCACTGGTCACACCTATCCTTAAGAAACCTTCCCTCTATCCAACCTCCCCATCCAACTACCGCCCTTTTTCCCTGCTCCCTCTTGCCTCAAAGCTCCTTGAATAGCTAGTATATGCAGGCTTATCACATTTTCTTACATTAAACTCTCTTCTTGACCCACTGCAATCTGGATTTCGCCCCCATCACTCCAAAGAGACAGCAATTGTCAAGGTTACCAAAGACCTACTTACAGCAAAATCTAAAGACCACTTCTCTCTGCTTATCCTCCTTGATCTGTCTGCAGCCTTTGACACTGCTGACCACCCTCTTTTGCTCCAGACCCTCAAATCCTTCTGCACCTTTAGTGTAGCCTTCTCCGGAGCATCCTCTACCCCGTTACCACTTTTTGTTGGGGTACTTTAAGGCCCTGTCCTTGGTCCCCTTCTCTTTTCAATCTAAACGTCATCATTAGGTTCCTTAATAAAGTCCCATAGGTTTCAATACCATTTGTATGCCGATAACACCCAAATCTACCTCTCTGCACCAGACCTACCTCCTTCCTTACTAACCCATGTCACTGACTGTCTTTCTACCTTAAGCTAAATCTCTCCAAAACTGAACTCCTTATTTTTCCCCCTTCTTCCAAAATCTCCACCCCCCAATTTTCTATAACTGTTGATAATTCCATCATTACCCCTACCCCGCATGCCCAATGTCTTGGGATCACACTAGACTCAGACCTTTCCTTCACTCCTCACATTCAGTCCTTGGCTAAAGCTTGCCGCTTCCACCTTAAAAACCATCTCTAAAACTAGACAGTTCCTTACACAAGACACAACTAAGATTTTAATTCACTCTCTCATCCTTTACCGCCTCGACTACTGCAACTCCGTCCCCTCTGGTCTACCTAGCTGCCGCCTAGCTCCTTTACAATCCATAATGAATGCCTCTGCCAGGCTCATCTTCCTTACACGTCACTCTTCATCTGCTGCACCTTTCTGCCAATCCCTTCACTGGCTTCCTCTTGCCTCCAGGATTAAACACAAAATCCTCACTCTAACATACAAAGCCCTCAACTGCACTGCTCCCCTTACATTTCAGACCTTGTCTCCAGATACTCTCCCTCCCGTCCCATCGCTCTGCTCACGATCTCCTACTCTCCTCCTCTCTTGTTATTTCCTCACATTTCAGTTTACAGGACTTCTCCAGACTGGCCCCCATCATGTGGAACTGCCTGCCTTGCTCCACAAGACCCTGTCCTAGTTTTAACAGATTCAAGCGCTCCCTAAAGACTCTGCTATTGAGGGATGCATACAACCTACACTAACCTTTCCTACCTCCATTGCTTTCCCCTTGAACCCCTTAGAATGTAAGCCTATGAGCCCAGCTGTTTGCAGATCACCTTCATAAGAGCCGACTACAATAGTGCAACTCTTGGCAGGGCCCTCTACCCATTTGATTCCTATAAATGTTATCCTGTATACCGACTATGTTTATAGCGCTGCAGAATCTGTTGACTCTCTACAAATACCTGATAATAATAATAACAATAAGTATTTTTAAAAAGAAGCTTCATTGTAAAGTTTAATGAATTAAAGTGCCCCTGTTTTTAACATAATTTTTTGATACCGGGCACTTATGCATTACATTTTACAATCACTTTAAGGGTAAACTGTCCCTTTAAAAAGGAACACGTTTGGTAAAGTGCAATCGCAATATTAGAAGTTAACCAAAGTAAGTACTGAATCGCATTGTAACAAACACATTATTATTATTATTATTCTTTATTTATAAAGCGCCAACAGATTCCGCAGCGCTGTTCATAGGTAACAAAGATAAAAGGACAGTACAATATGAGACACCAGACAAAATTTAACAAACAAATACAGGAGGAATTGGGAGCCCTGTTCCCGTGGGAACTTACAATCTAAATGGGTAGGAGGGTGAGAAACAGGAGGTGGGGACTGCAAAGGTGGGAATGATGTTAGTGTGAAGTTAGATGAGGGCAACTATTAGGCAAGTGGAATTCATTAGTTACTGATTTGGTTATAGGCTTCCCTGAACAAGAAGGTCTTTAGGGAGCGTTTAATAGAGGAGAGGTTGGGGGAAAGTCTGACAGCACGAGGAAGTGCGTTCCAGAGGGTTGGTGCCGCACGAGAGAAGTCCTGTATTGCAAGTAACATGTTTGGTACAGTGCAATTGCGATATTAGAACTAAACCCGTTCAGCACAGTGTGAAATTTTAGCAGATATATAAATCCAATTTAAAAAACAAAAGCTGTCTATTCTTAAAAACATAATTATAAAACAAAAAGCCACTGCTACTGTCTTCTATGGGAAATTCATATTCTGTAGACAACATCTTGTTCCTTAAAAAAACTAAAGAACATTTCAATATTATTTAAATATATGATTTAAATAACAAACTCTGTTAAAACATATAAAAATAATATACTATTTTACATTATAATAAATATATATAATAAAGCACCATATACACATTTACAATGCACCCATAATCCCCTATTTTATATAGGGTTGTGATTCATGCACAAGTTTCACTACTGTATTGTGACATACGTTTTGATTGACACATGTAAATTGTATCGCCATTTAATACTGTACAAAGGAGTCAGTTACATAACACCTTGGCTGTAGATGGTGATGCTGCTTTTAAAATTCTGCCAGAGAACCATCACCTCCCACAGTGAAGTGTAGTAAACCACCTCTTGGCAATGCTGCATTCCTTTAGTACCTGTCACCTGCAATATCTAATGAGATGCGGATTCCATTATAGCATAGCCCTATTGTGGCAATGGTACCCTGTGCCCACAGTCTGTGAGATGGTCTGACCCCCTATGACTGTATATAGTGACACTGTTTAACCCACGAGTACTGTATATAGTGACACTGTTTAACACACGAGTAATGTATATAGTGACACTGTTTAACACACGAGTAATGTATATAGTGACACTGTTTAACACACGAGTAATGTATATAGTGACACTGTTTAACACACGAGTAATGTATATAGTGACACTGTTTAACACACGAGTAATGTATATAGTGACACTGTTTAACCAATGAGTACTGTATATAGTGACACTGTTTAACACACGAGTAATGTATATAGTGACACTGTTTAACACACGAGTAATGTATATAGTGACACTGTTTAACACACAAGTAATGTATATAGTGACACTGTTTAACACACGAGTAATGTATATAGTGACACTGTTTAACACACGAGTAATGTATATAGTGAGTATATGTATATAGTGACACTGTTTAACACACAAGTAATGTATATAGTGACACTGTTTAACACACGAGTAATGTATATAGTGACACTGTTTAACACACGAGTAATGTATATAGTGAGTATATGTATATAGTGACACTGTTTAACACACGAGTAATGTATATAGTGACACTGTTTAACACACGAGTAATGTATATAGTGACACTGTTTAACACACGAGTAATGTATATAGTGACACTGTTTAACACACAAGTAATGTATATAGTGACACTGTTTAACACACGAGTAATGTATATAGTGAGTATATGTATATAGTGACACTGTTTAACACACGAGTAATGTATATAGTGACACTGTTTAACACACGAGTAATGTACATAGTGACACTGTTTAACACACGAGTAATGTATATAGTGACACTGTTTAACACACAAGTTAACACACGAGTACTGTATATAGTGACACTGTTTAACACACGAGTAATGTATATAGTGAGTTACTTTATAAAGTGACCACAGTAGTCAGTGACATGGTCCAGCCCCCCCCCCTGTACTGTATAATAGGGTTGCCACACGTCCCCTAAAATACAGAACACTTATAAGTTACACATGCTGCAGGGTGTACAAGGAGGAATATGAATAGTGCTGTCCAGAAACACAATACATGTTCCTCCCTGCACACCCTGCAGCATGTGTAACTCATAAGTGTCCAGGAAAACATGGCTAAGGTGGCAACCCTAACTGTATATAGTGGTACTGTATAGTGACACTGTTTACCCCCTGCCCCCCATGCTGTAGTAACAAGGTCTGTAATTTACTGGTTCCACAAACATATACACACACATACATGCATAAATACACACACAGTCACATACATAAATACACACACATACATGAATAAATACACACACAGTCACATACATACATACACACACATACATGAATAAATACACACACATACATACATATACACACACACACACACACATACATGAATAAATACACACACAGTCACATACATACATACACACACATACATGAATAAATACACACACATACATACATATACACACACACACACACACATACATGCATAAATACACACACAGTCACATACATACATACACACATACATGAATAAATACACACACATACATACATATACACACACACACATGAATAAATACACACACAGACACACACACATACATGAATAAATACACACACATACATACATACATATACACACACACACACACACACACACACACATACATGAATAAATACACACACAGTCACATACATACATACACACACATACATGAATAAATACACACACATACATACATATACACACACACACACACATACATGAATAAATACACACACATACATACATATACACACACACATACATGAATAAATACACACACAGTCACATACATACATACACACACATACATGAATAAATACACACACATACATATACACACACACACACACACACAAAAACACCAATGGGTAAAACAGAAAGACTAACCCCTGTAGTCAGAGACACTAGTGAAGCATCATGTCACACTCACATGATATCAGTGCAGGCAGTGGCAGGTCAACGTTTTTTATTGGGAACATTTTTTTTTTCTTTTTTTAAGCTGGGCCCCCACCCTCAGGGGCCCAGTTGCAGTTGCTTTGCCCCTGTTCTAAGCATATATAGCAGACATCCTGATATGCTAGCTGAGCATCATGGGAAATTTAGTTTCAAAACCTCTGGGGGCCAAGTTTGAGAATGTCTGCTATATAGGTATGTTTTTACTAAGAGAATGAAGCAAATTTGACAATAAAAGTAAATTAAAAAGTTTCTATCTGAACTATGCAAATTTAATTTTGACTTGCAAGTCCCTTTAAATATTGTAGTTATTTTTTATTATATTAGGAATTATTTTTTGTTATGAATGTTTTACTATTATATGCTTTTATGATATTTGAATTTAGCATTCAGTTTATTTTCTGTGGACCTGTTGGTATTTTATAATACCAATAACACTGACATTTTTATTTTGGGTAATATGAAAGAGAGAAAAATAAAACGCTGCTCTTTTATAGCCTATCTAAAGCTGAATTCCTGTGATTGGCAAATATACATTTCTGTGCATTCCAATTCAGGGCTCTGTAGAAACTAATTTTTCACTTGATTTATTACAAGCATTTTATTCAGTGGATTGTGCCTCTCTGGTCTTTATAGGATAAGAATGTACCTTGCATAGAGCTGCACATCCAGATATGCTGTATTACGTACCCTCTTATCATATGTGAACAGGAGGTATTAAATACTCTCCCAGACCTATCCGTCTAACTCATCGACCACCTGCACATTTATGGAACCAAATTGCTTAATGCTCCTATAAATATGCTGAGTCTCCTCAAGTGGGGCTGCACCTCCTGCGTACAATCAATTGCTTATTCTGCATCGTTTGCCTCTGTTATCTGGTGATAATAAATAGTTGCTATTTACTGACCACTCAGGAGAGCTAAACAATATTTAGCTCTCGTCATTAATCAGCAAAGGAAGTTTAAAGCTCACTAAAAGAACCATGAAGCGTAGCAAAGCTAATGTGCATGTAGTAGATAATACGCACATTACTGAGGGTCTTAAGGTCTTATTTTTTTCCTTTAAAGGTTATCAAGGCTCTAGAAACATTCTGAGCTATCAAACGAATAGATAAGATCAGATTCCAGTTAAAATCATTATAGTGTTTATGAACTTTAACTAATTAAAGCCCAGTATCAAATAATACTCTTAAAACAGGGGCAATTTAATTCATTAAAGTTTACAATGGTGCTTATTTTTTAAAATATTTACCTTTGATTATGGTAAACATAAAGCCGATTCTCCACCCGCAGCTCCTGCTTTCTTTAGCAGATCGTTGTCGAATCCAGCTTCCTCCAATCGTTGCGTGCCCCCTTTGGCGTCCAGCTTGTGGGGCAACACAAGGATTGGAGGAAGCCAGAAACATCATCGATTTGCTAATGAAAGCAGCAGATGCGGGCAGAGGATCGGCGTTATGTTTACCATAACGTAAAGATAAATATTGTAAAAAATAAGCATCATTGTAAACTTTAATGAACTAAATTGCCCCTGTTTTTAAGAGTATTATTTGATACTGAGCTTTAATTTGTTAAAGTTTACAATTACTTTAACAATCAAATTTATCTAAAGGGATATAAACAGTGCTCCTTTAGTAAAAACAAATATGTTAAATCAAAGTAAACATACAAATAAAAAGATCTATATTGTACGTTCCCACGGGAATAGGGCCTTCAATTCCCTCTGTATTTGTCTGTAAAATTCTGTCTCTTATTCTATTGTTTCTCCATTGTACTGTTATCCTTGTACCCATGGGCAGCACTGCGGAATCTGTTGGCACTTTATAAATAATAAATAATAATAATAATAATAGTGTAAAAAAAAGAGCAATCTTACTTGTTTTCTTGCAAAATGAGCACTCCTTGGGGTAGCCACTGCCCCCAGGGAGACAAGAGAACTGACATCTTGATAACCTAAGTTGCATTCTTCTGAGCATGGGCAAAACTGACTCCCTGCTTTTCCTATATTAACGGAAAAGTAAACCAGCTCATGTTCCTCTAGAAGTTTTATGACATCAAGCTAGATGTGCCTTCCTGCACAGAATCCAGCTCTTTTGTAGAGCTGTTACAGGAAGTAATGGGCATTGCACACATGAAGTTTATAAAAAAAAAGAAAAAGGTAAAATCTATTTAAATTTATGAATAATACATATGATTTCTATTAAGTATAACCCACTGTTTAGTGTTTTTTTATTAAAACAATAGGCTGTTTCATATCCCTTTAATCCTCTTGGTTTACTTTGTTGCAAAGCATACCTAGGTAGACTCGAAAGCAGCAATGCACTACTGGGATCTGGCTGGTGACTGGTGGCTACACACATGACTCTTGCCATTGGCTCAGCAGATGTGTTCAGCTAGCTCCCATGAGTGCATTGTCTGCTTTGGAGCTGAATTTAACCATTTTGCAGGGGTTAACATGTTATATGCAAGTAATAGTGCAATAACAAAATGGTCTGACACAGAGGGGCATATTTATCAAGCTCCGTATGGAGCTTGATGCCACGTGTTTTTGGCGAGCCTTCAGAAATCAACTCTATCCAATACGATCGGGTTCATTGACACCCCCTGCTAGCGGCCGATTGGCCGCGAATCTGCAGGGAGCGGTATTGCACCAGCAGTTCTCCAGAACTGCTGGTGCAATAATAAATGCAGACAGCGTACGCTGTCGGCATTTATCGATGTGCAGCGGACATGTCCGCTCGCACGTTCATTATTAGGCCCCAGAGCATTTTCTTTTTGCACTTTTATCTCCCTTTAAAGGGACTCTGAAGAAGAGACAACAATAGCAGAGGCATAGACCTCAGCTGAGTTAGCCCCCCAAATCAAAATGTAAAAACAAACTTTATTCAGTTGGTTACATCTTTGCTGGGTCAGGTTAGAAAAAAAAGGTTGTTTTCGTTAGATTTAGCATACAAGAAATGGTATTAACAATTATTTGGTGGGGGGACTAACCCATTATCAGACCCCTTAAAAAAATTGTACAAAAGGTTTTATAATTTGATAGATCTAACAAAGCAACTGAGTAATCATTCCTGATCTACAAATATCTAACATAATTACAGATAAAGATATTAAATTAGGGAGACAAAAAATCATTCAGGTTAATAGATTTTTGTTACATCAGTTTAGATCAAGGGGCCGATTTATCAAGGGCCGAACGGCCCCCTGATGCCCCTATTTCCACGTGAGTCTTCAGGCTCGCCGGAAACAGCGGTTATGAAGCAGCGATCTTAAGACCGATGCTCCTTAACTGGTCCGCCGCCTCTGAGGCTGCGGACATTAATCCGCCAGATCCTATACAATTGGGCTGATTGACACCCAATCTGCATGGGGCGGCATTGCACAAGCAGTTCACTATAACTGCTTGTGCAATGTTAAATGCCGACAGCATATGCTGTCAGCATTCAGCGATGTCTGGCGGACATGATCCGCTACAGTATATCATGTCCGCCAGACAATGATAATTCGGCCCCAAGTGTTTATGATGTTAGATCTAACAAGCAAAAGCTGGTATTAAAGGGACAGTCAACACCAGAATTTTTGTTGTTTAAAAAGATAGATAATCCGTTTATTACCCATTCCCCCGTTTTGCATAACCAACACAGTTATAATAATACGTTTTACCTCTATAATTAGCAAAATTGGTGATAAAAGTAAATTGGAAAGTTGTTTAAAATGACATGCCCTTTATGAATCATTAAAGTTTATTTTAGACTTGACTTTCCCTTTAACAATTATTTTGATGGGGGGTCTAACCTGTTATTACAGAGATATTAGGTATTAAATTGGGGGGCAGACCCCCAAATCAAAATTTTACACAAAGAAATCATTTAGGCTAATAGATCTATGTTACATCAGGTTAGATCACACTTTTATTATGTAAGATCTAACATGCAAAAAATGGTATTAAAGGGACATAATACACATATACTAAATCTCTTAAACATGATGCAGAATAACTGTAAAAATGTCACCTGAAAACCTCTATGTAAAAAAGGAAGATATTTTACTTAAATGATTCAGTTTACAATAGTGTTTTGTGAACAATTATCCTTCTGCTGCTGTCAGCTGCATGTTAAAAAAAAAAAAAGAACAAAACAGCCAATTAGCTTCATCAGTGCTGATGTCACACTGACATATGAAGCATTTTAGCTAAATGATAGCCTTTATCATAGGCATAACACATTTCCAGTAATAACTTCTAAAAATATCCTCCCTTGCAACAGTAGTTACCTGTTTGCGGTCTACTGATAGGTCAGTAAATACTTTGGAATTATAACAACATTTTTCCTTTTTTTTTATGGTCAAACTCCATCAACCTCTGTCCTTATTTGGAGGAGCCTATCTTGAATTCAGTGTGGGCATAAGACTTGCTACTGTCATTGTGTTAACTAAAAACAGAAATAAAAAGATAATCAATCGGAAATCGGGGGAAAGATATGTGACAAGGTTAGGCTTCTGAAACCTGCTATGTGCTCTTTCAGTTTTCAGTACCGAATTATTGTTAAACGTAAAATAGCAGAAACGGGGGCAAAATAAATAAAGACAGTATATTGCAAAGTTGTTTTACAATGGATAATTGAGTATGTCATATTATGACTCCCAAATAGTTTGCTGTCCCTTTAATTCTATAGTGAATGTAATGTTTGCAATTGAATGTTTCTTTAAAGGCCAGTTTGTCTCTGCAAAACAAATTATTACTGAAAGAATACAAGAACCATTCTTATCAAAGAGCTCAACACAGACACTTGAAAGTATCATCTGCACAACTCCTAGAGGAATATGCCTGTCCTGTCCTTGCTCACTCCTCATACAGAGCACTGAACACGCACTACTAGCAAAACAGCGGTTTAATAAGGTGCTAGACAAATCCGAGCTCAGGAATGCAGCAGAGACAATGTTTGAGAAAAGAAACAAAATCCAATTTCTACAAATATCTTCCAATTTAAAAATGCCATATACAAATCATTTAACTCTTACTACATGCATTTCTATAGAAGGAAAACAGGATATGCTGGTATCTCTGAAATTACCTAACCTGCCCTTCTACACCTCATAATTCCTGCAGCATAACCTTGAAACATTACAGTTGCCTGCATCTCTGGCATCCATTAATCTATTAAATAAACCTGGCAATCAATTCAAATTATTAGCTATTACCAAAGATTTCTTCAAGAAAACACCTCATGCGAAGAACTGTACAAATGAAACAAGGTTTTTGTAGAATATAAGGAATAGTAAATTGTTATGTTTATTTTTGTCATATCTTCACAAAGCAGCACGCTGTGCAGTAGGATATACAAAGTCATAGGGGTACATTGCAGCCTTGATACATTTTTTCCCCTTAAAGGGACATGAAACCCATATTTTTTTCTTTTGTGATTTAAAATGCGCATGCAGTTTTAAAAAAACTTTTCAATTTACTTATTTTATATAATTTGCTTCATTCTCTAGATATTTGTTTAAAAGCATATCTAGATAGGTTCAGTAGATGCTGATTGGTGGCTGCACATAGATGCCTTGTGTGATTGGCTTACCCATGTGCATTGATATTACTTCAACTAAGGATACCTAAAAAAATGAAGCAAAATAGATAATAGAAGTAAATTCTAATGTTGTTTAAAATTGTATTCTCTACCTGAATCATGAAATCATTTTTTGGGGGTTTCATGTCCCTTTAAAGTATAATACAAGTAGCCCAACGTCAGGGTAAGTGTAAAACCCATAAAACTTTATTGTAAACAGATTAAACATCTTCAACATCTAGTTGACAACTGTATAATGTCAGACTATAGTATTCTTGTGTCTCGTCTACAGCAGCCATAATCATAGCCTCTTAAACAAAGCCTTACATGCTGATACTTACATTCCTCATGTCTCAACCTGCTTTTTAGCACTTCTCTATTGGCCCTCTCTTAGCCCTATCCCTCAGTGTGTCCTGCTTTCCAAAAATAATCAATGTACTTCAAAATGTAAAAACTGCAGTACCGTTATGTAGAAGTTACAGTATGTAATCAAGAGACAATGGGGCATATTTATCAAGCTCTGTACGACGCTTGATGCACCGTGTTTCCGGTGAGCCTTCAGGCTTGCTGGAAACAAAAGTTAGCTCCATAACCTGTCCGCCTGCTCTGAGGCCACGGACAGAAATCGGCAGAAATCAAACCGATCGAATACGATTGTCCACAAATTTGTAGGGGGCAGCATCTTGTGAACTGCTGGTGCAATGATAAATGCCGTGAGCGTATGTTGTCATCATTTATCAATGTGCAGCGGACATAATCCGCAATATCCGCTCGCACAATCATAAATATAAGCCCTATAGCAGAAATCAACTTCGCATTGGGGGTGGGACAGCCAAATTGAAAGGGAGATCCTTCAGCATTTTTAATAAAATGGACTCTTCTCATCTGCTTGTACATCGTGGGCTAGGTTGCAAGTGATGCACTATTGTTAGATAACTTGCACGCATATTACAAGATGAAAGTAAACGCGTTCACTTGACCGCAAACAAATTTAGCGTATTCTCCTTTAAAAGTACTTATCTACTTAGTACTGATATATTTTAACTTACACTTGAAGAAAGTGCTATACAGCTGTATGTAACAGAGAAAAGAGGACATGAATATTGAAACAGTTCTGTTTAATTGAAATCACAAAAATAAATCACAATCGGCTAGATTACGAGTTCTAGCTGCTTTTTCACTACCGCTGCTATTACGAGTCTTGTCAAAAAAGCTGTACCGCACACTTTTTTGGCCGTACCGCAAATTAACTTACGCAATTTGCGTAAAGTCTTTTTTCAATGGGACTTCCATAGCGCCGGTATTACAAGATTTTTCGGGGGGCCAAAAAGTGAGCGGTACAGCCTATCATGCAAGATTCGTAAAGCAATCTAAAGTCAGTAGTTATGAGTTTTACACTACAAAGCTGTACCATAAAACTCATAACTAAAGTGCTAAAAAGTACACTAACACCCATAAACTACCTATTAACCCCTAAACCGAGGCCCTCCCGCATCGCAAACACTAAAATAACATTATTAACCCCTAATCTGCCGCTCCGGACATCGCCGCCACTATAATAAAAATATAAACCCCTAAACTGCCGCACTCACGCCTTGCAAACACTAGTTAAATATTATTTACCCCAATCTGCTGCCTCTAACATTGCCGCCACCTACCTTCATTTATTAACCCCTAATCTGCCGTCCCCAACGTCGCTGCCTCTATACTAAATTTATTAACCCCTAAACCTAAGTCTAACCCTAACACCCCTTAACTTAAATATAATTAAAATAAATCTTAATAAAACCTACTATTAATAATGAAATAATTCCTATTTAAAACTAAATACTTACCTGTAAAATAAACCCTAAGCTAGCTACAATATAACTAATAATTACATTGTAGCTAGCTTAGGGTTTATTTGTATTTTACAGGCAAGTTTGTATTTATTTTAACTAGGTAGAATAGTTATTAACTAGTTATTAACTATTTACTAACTACTTAGCTAAAATAAATACACATTTACCTGTAAAATAAAACCTAACCTGCCTTACACTAACACCTAACCTTACACTACAATTAAATCAATTACCTAAATTAAATACAATTACCTAAATTACAAAAAAAACAAACACTAAATTACACAAAATAAAAAAAGAAATTATCAGATATTTAAACTAATTACACCTAATCTAATAGCCCTATCAAAATAAAAAAGCCCCCCCCAAAATAAAAAAAAAACCCTAGCCTAAACTAAACTACCAATAGCCCTTAAAAGGGCCTTTTGCGGTGCATTGCCCCAAAGAAATCAGCTCTTTTACCTGTAAAAAAATACAAACACCCCCAACAGTAAAACCCACCACCCACACAACCAACCCCCCAAATAAAATCCTAACTAAAAAAACCTAAGCTCCCCATTGCCCTGAAAAGGGCATTTGGATGGGCATTGCCCTTAAAATGGCATTGAGCTCTTTTTCTAATGCCCAAACCCTAATCTAAAACTAAAACCCACCCAATAAACCCTTAAAAAAGAAAAACTAACACTAACCCCCTTACAGTTTTGAAGACCTTACATCCATCCTCAACGAAGCCGGGAGAAGTCCTCAGCGAAGCGGCAAGAAGTCCTCAATGAATGCGGGAGAATTCTTCATCCAAGCCGGCAGAAGTGGTCCTCCAGACGGGCAGAAGTCTTCATCCAGACGACATCTTCTATCTTCATCCATCCGGCGCGGAGCGGGTCCATTTTCAAGACATCCGGCACGGAGCATCCTCTTCAAACAAAGTCTTCTTCCCAAATGAATGTTCCTTTAAGTGACGTCAGCCAATAGGATTTTTTCACCTTTAATTCCGATTAGCTGATAGAATTCTATCAGCCAATAGGAATTCAAGGGACGCCACTGTAGCTACATATTGATATTTCATTGATATGTATTCAGCCAGGGACGAAACTACAGGGGGTGCAGTGGTCGCAATTGCGACTGGGCCCCCAAGGGTGGGGGCCCCAGCTATTTTTTTTACAATAAAAAATGTTGACCTGCACTGTTATCATGTAAGTGTGACATGATGCTTCACTAGTGTCTCTGAATACAGGTGTGTGTGTGTATGTGTGTATGTATGTATGTGACTGTGTGTGTATTTATGCATGTATGTGTGTGTATGTATGTTTGTGGAACC
Organism: Bombina bombina; assembly: GCF_027579735.1. Taxonomy (NCBI): domain Eukaryota; kingdom Metazoa; phylum Chordata; class Amphibia; order Anura; family Bombinatoridae; genus Bombina; species Bombina bombina. The sequence continues at coordinate 114,676,969 of NC_069502.1, forward strand.
AGCAAATTACAGACCTTGTTACTACAGCATGGGGGGGGCAGGGGGTAAACAGTGTCAGTCTATACAGTACCACTATATACAGTATGTGGGGCTGGACCATGTCACAGACTACTGTGGTCACTTTATAAAGTACTGGGGTGGGTAGGGTCAGGCCAGCCATCTACCGGCAGATTACAGACTGTGTCACTAACTCACTATATACAGTACTGGTGGGTTAAACAGTGTCACTATATACAGTAATAGGGAATATGGGGTCAGACCATTTCACTGACTGTGGGCACAGGGTACATGTATTCATGATATACATCTGATTCACATTTGTTTCTGTGTTAAATGTAAAAAAAAAAAAAAAGATATGTATCAAATTCACTTTTTTTTTGGGGGGGGGGCCCTTCTTAGATTCTTGCACCTGGGCCCTGTAAGGCCGCCATCAGGGGGTGACAGGGGTGACTCCTGTCAGGGGCCCAATGAGCCAGGGGGGGGGCCATGAGGCAAGAACTAAAAAAATAATTTTTTATTTTTTTATTTTTTTTTAGATTTGGGCAGCCACCAGTGGGTACTACAGCAGAGTGCTAATTGAGCATGGGAAATGTTATTACAAGGAGTAAAGTATTATCATTTGAGAGGATTTCTTAGTGTGCACTAAATATATATTACATTCCAGTTTACTGCCCCTTTATGCAAGGACTTTCCAGATGCAAGGAGGCATTTTATCTAAGATTTTTACATCTGCATACAATTTTATACTCTCAGACTAAGATTGCTCAGTGTTTAAAATGAGACAGGTTAACTTAAAACTGTTCAGTTTACACTACAGCTGACTTAATTTTGAAATACATACCAACAAGCCTAAATCCTGCATTTTACCAGATCTAATGGTATGAGTACCACAGCTTATGGTCCCACCAAGACAATATAGAGTACAGCATTTTCAAAATCCAGCTGACAGCTGGGAAAATTTGTACACTATATTTGAAGTGGTGCTCTTGGTTGGGGAAAATGGGGAAAAAACAAACATATGTCAACCTTTTAAAGGTACTTTTCTTCATCTAGCCATCTACCCAGATCATTAATGTACAATTTTGAATTCACAGAATTATTTTTGTTTGCACATTTACAAATATGATTCTTTAAAAAGTGATCTCTTAATTTCTAATTTTTTTTTATCATGCATGTCACACACTGTTGATTTAGGGGATGCAAGGTGCATAAATGTTTCCTCCTGTGAGTGTTTCTGTGGGTGTCTGTGTTTATGTATTTGTACTTTGGTTTGTTTCTCTAGGAGTGTGTATGCATTTTTTATCTGTGGGTCTCTCTGTGAGGGTAGGTGTGTATGTCTTTGCGCATTTTCTGTGGATGTCTGTGAGGGTGTGTGCATATGTCTTTGAGCTTTTCCTGTGGGTGTCTCTGTGAGGGTGTGTGTATGTTTGTCTTTGTGTATTTTCTCTGGATGCCTCTGTGAGGGTGGGTGTGTATGTCTGTGTTTTCTGTGGATGTCTCAGTGAGAGTGTGTGTATGTATGTCTTTCTGTGTTTTTTATGTGGTTGTCTCTCTGTGTGTGTGTATGTCTTTGTGTGTTTTCTGTGGGTGTCTCTGTGTGTGTGTGTGTGTGTGTGTATGTCTTTGTGTGTTTTCTGAGGCTGTCTCTGTTGGTGTTTCCTTGGGTGTATGTGCAAGTTTGAGTTTGTGTGTGTGTGTCCATTGTCTGTTCCTTTTTATGACATTTTGATCTTACTACTAATTATTCACATCTTTCTACAGACTTTGAGACTAACAAGACCTTTCCGGAAGTAACCAATCCACCATTTAACCTTTAAATTATTGTTTAGGCAGTTCAGGGCCCTTCCTTTCAGCCACTGCATGCTGTTGTCATAATTTAGTTGTCATCTTCCTTTACAAAAAGATAATCAGAACTCCATATTTTGTTTTCTAAATCTCCTTTTTTTTTTTACAAAACTGTAGTTTACCTCATTACTTGTCAGGTCAATGTAAACAAGTGCTAAGTGTCTGTTTGGGTGTCTGTGTCTGAGTGTGTTTCTTTGCGTGTCTGCTAGAGTGTCTATATGTGAATCCTTATGTGTGAGTGTGTTTGTGTGTTTCAGTGTATCTGTGTGTGTGTATGTCACTACCATTACAACATTTCCAAGTTTAAATAGACAATTAAAAATAAAGTGCACATACGTTTTAGACACTTGGTCAAAAATTGCACATGTCAAAGGAAGGGGGGGGGGGCCCTAATCAATGGTTGAGTCAGGGGCCCCAAAATTTCTAGTGGCGGCCCTGCCTGGAAGTAACAGGGATGATGAGATGAAACTGCTAAGAATAGTACTACTTGAAACAACAGAGTTAGCCATGGGTGTTAATCCAAGACCGCTTGGATTTATTTTTGTATTGGGTGCGGCTAATCATGCAGGCCATATAGAGTTGCCACCATTCGGTGTTGTATCAGCTATAAAAATAATAAGAACTGTACTATCAAAATACAGCCAATGAAGGGCCTATGAAGACTGAGCAAAGGTTGGATTGTAGTATTTTGTTCGGCTAATCATGATGGCCATGTAGACCACCCGTAACAGGGATGAAAGTGCTAAGAATAGTACTAATTGAAACAACCGAGTTAGCCGAGACCACTCGGCTTTTTTTGGGGTTTGGGTGCAGCTAATCATGAAGGCCAGATAGACCTGCCACCATTTGGTGTTGTAAAAGGTATTAAACTGCAAAGAACAGTACTACTTAACACAACCTACTTACCATGGGTCCCAGAGCATATGTTTGGTTATTATATTTTGTAAGGGTAATCATGCAGGCCATATAGACCTCCACCGATAGGGTGAGTATGAGTAACAGCTATTAAAATGAGAAGGACATTACTAATTAACACAACATAGTTACCATGGGTCGCAGACCAAGAGCAGATGTCTTATTATTATATTTTGTATGGGTAATCATCCAGGCCGTATAGACCTCACCAAATAGGGGGAGTTACAGAGATTAAAGTGCTAAGAATGGTAGTACTTAAAACACAACCTAGTTAAAATAGGTACCAGACCGCATGTTTTATTATTATATTTTTTCAGGGTAATCAGGCAGGCCATATAGAACACCCCCGATAGGGGGGGGGGGGGGAACAGGGATTAAAGTGCTAAGAAAAGTACTAATTAACACAAGCTAGTTGGGTCCAAGAACGCATGTTTAATTATTAGACTTTATTAGGGTAATTATATATCTAACAAATCTATCTATTTCTCTTCTATCGATTCTATCTATCAATCTATGTATATCTATCTATCCTATCTATCAATCTATCTTCTGTCCGGGATGTTTTGAGACAGCCACTTTGGGAATGTTAGTTGATTTAGGCCCATTATGGCTTAAAAGCAGACTCTGCATAAACTATGTAATTTTCCATGGGAGTTTTGCCAGGGATCCCCCTCCAGCATGCGACAGTCCAGGTGTTAGTACCCTTGAAACAACTTTTCCATCACTATTGTGGCCAGAAAGAGTCCTTGTAGGTTTTAAAGTTCACCTGCCTATTGAATTCAATGGTGGTTCGAGCGTTCGCGAACAATACCGGAAGTTCGAGTCCGCCATTCGCGAACCGAAAATTTTAGGTTCGCGACATCACTACAGCTGACAGATGGGAACATTTGTACACTACATTTGAAGTGGTGCTCTTGGTTGGGGAAAATGGGGAAAAATCAAACAAACATATGTCAACCTTTTAAAAGTACTTTTCTTCATCTAGCCAGATCATTAATGTACAATTTTGAATTCACAGAATTATTTTTGTTTGCACATTTACAAATATGAATATTTAAAAAGTGATCTCTTAATTTCTGCAATTTTTTTTTATTAACTAAACAACAACTACTAACACACAAACCAAACAAACAAACCAATCAGTCAATCAAACAAGACATAGCCAGCAACTGGTCCCATCCCCTAAGCAATTTAGAATTCTAGCACTAGTGACAGTCCACCAAGCCCTTTCCAGGACTATGTTAATAACAGAGTCTCTTAGAGTATAGGACTTCGCAATAGGGTGCGGAGTAATTTTCCATGTAACTAGGCTACATATTGACATTCTAAATGACAAACCTGTCCAAAATTAAGTTATCTTGACCATAGTAAAGGAGACAATTAGATTCAGTTGATAGCCTCATTCAGACACAAGCCCACAATAGAATGTAAGTAGAGCAGAATCAGCAAGGCCAGAGTATGATATGTTCCATTTATTTGCTCCTTGAAACAATGGTTGGTACATAATGAAATAAGCATAAGGAGATAGGGTGTTTTGTAGGAGTGTACTTATATATAGTAACCGAATTTAAGCCCACTAAAATTTTACAGAAAGGGTAAATTACCCATCCTAGGTTATGACAGTAGGGTTCTTATCTATGTAGGTAATGCAAGATAGTATTCAGAAGAATTCTCAAGAGAGAAATCTGACGTCTTTGATTAAAGGCTGCTTTAAAAGAAAATTTTTGTGCAATATTAGTTTTAGGTACTTTCCAAAGAATATGATCAAGTTCTGGTAAGTATCTATTGATTTTAAGTTTTGATGGTAGTAGCGTGTGTGTCCCCTGTATTCTGGCGCACCCAGGATAGTGTTCCATTAAATGTGGGACAAACAGATTGCATAAAAGGCAAGATAGGTCAAGACTGTTCACAGATCCTTTTTCGCTCAGGCAGAAAAATAAGAGAGGGGAAGTGTAAATGCAGGTGCGAAAGAATTAGACAAATAAGTTCTAAACCTGAAACAGACAGGCTAACATTACAGTGTCACATCGCTCTGCCCCTAATGAACCTTCCTTCACTTGTCGCTACCTCCAAGCACACAGACTAAGCAAGTAAACCAATCACACAAACAGGACATACTGAACAACCAATCCCCACCATAAAGTTACTGAGAGTCTTAGCATTCATGGCACCATGCCACGGGATTACATAACAATATTCATACCATTAGTCCAGTCCATTGATTATAATAATAGTAGGGTGTTCAGCTACATAACTGCTATTAAAGAACATTCAAAAGGGTTACAGAGTAATGTCTAGCGTCGCTCATAAGAGGCTGTTCTGATTTTATGTATCTCTTGTTGTGGCGCTTTTTAATAAACATAGTCAAGCTTTGACAAAAGAGTTTTGTGCTTAGGTATTCAGAGGAACAGCATGTGAGTCAGGATTTAACCCCCTAGATCAATCAAGGTGATGTTCCGTTAGAGGTTGAGCAGGCAACTTGCAGTAGAGCCAGCAGGGGGATGGGGAAGGGAAAGTATGAGTACAGATACAAGAAAATTAAACATATAACATTTGAATCTGAGAGCGGTAGTCTGATATCATACTGCTTCACCAGCTCGGTCTAAGAGCATTGAACATATTAACATAATAGGTGGGTTCAGTTCAAAAATCCATATGAAGTCCTGCATAACTTTGCATTGTATTTTGTTCAGACTGCTGGGGTCAGCCAGGTTAATTCCAACACCATCTGAGTCAGCCTTTGTACTATCCCGCCACTTTAGCCGATACCAATTCTGCCCCGAACCAGCGATCGGCTGCGCAAGTCTGGCAGCCAGCTAACACACAACACAGGACGGCCTGGGAAAAGTAATCCCATTGAGAAAAAACGCTGTGGACATTGATGAGTGCGTGTAAGTGCGATGTTTTCGCCTATGTTGTAGGTAGGAGAGTATATAGGGGTCGGCTTGGTGTAATGTCCTGAGTGATGGAGCTGCAGCGGGTCAGCAGAGTAGGGCAGTGTAGGACAGATTCCACTGTTTCCTCGAGCAGTACCGGCAACTGTAGTATAAGAAGCTGCGTGTTCTTGTGTGAAGATTGACGTGTTACTTGCACTCCCATCATCCAAAATGGGGTTCACTGCTTCTTGCTCCAGGGTTGGCGCCAACTCTTTCCCAGCGCATCGCCGAGCCCCGCCATCAGGGGTCCGGGCCAGTTGCTGCCGAATTACTGCACTTAGGCTTGAGCATTGAGCAGTGAGGGAATCAAATAAGGGTATGAAAATGTCCGAGATTTTAGTCAGCAATGGTTCAGCTGCACACTGCATGGTTATAGCAGGTACATGCGGTGGGTACCGTCAACACGGTAAATTCTTAAATGTTTCTGTGATGTACCTTCAGGGGTGGAAGAGATGGATTTTCTTCTATTCGTATGAGGTTCCCGGACAGCTTAGTCTGTCAAGGGAGGCACGAATGGCAGGGGATAGTGGCAATTATTCTAAATAAACCAAGTTTTTCTGCAGAGCAAAAGAAACCTGCCACCATCTTAGAGAGCCGCCCACCGGAAGTCTTCTGCATTTTTTTTATCATGCATGTCACACACTGTTGATTTAGGGGATGCAATGTGCATAAATGTTTCCTCCTGTGAGTGTTTCTGTGGGTGTCTGTGTTTATGTCTTTGTGCTTTGGTTTGTGTCTCTATGAGTGTGTATGTATTTTTTTTCTGTGGGTCTCTCTGTGAGGGTGGGTGTGTATGTCTTTGTGCATTTTCTGTGGATGTCTGTGAGGGTGTGTGCATGCATATGTCTTTGAGCTTTTTCTATGGGTGTCTCTGTGAGGGTGTGTGTATGTTTGTCTTTGTGTATTTTCTCTGGATGCCTCTGTGAGGGTGGGTGTGTATGTCTGTGTTTTCTGTAGATGTCTCTGTGAGGGTGGGTGTTTTCTGTGGGTGTCTCTGTGAGGGTGTGTGTATGTCTTTGTGTGTTTTTTTGTGGATATCTCAGTGAGGGTGTGTGTATGTATGTCTTTATGTGTTTTCTGTGGTTGTCTCTCTGTGTGTGTATGTCTTTGTGTGTTTTCTGAGGCTGTCTCTGTCTGTGTTTCCTTGGGTGTATGTGCAGGTTTGTGTGTGTGTGTGTGTGTGTGTGTGTCCATTGTCTGTTCCTTTTTAGAACATTTTGACCTTACTACTGATTATTCACATCTTTCTACAGACTTTAAGACTAATTAGACCTTTCCGGAAGTCACCAATCTACCATTTAACCTTTAAATTATTGTTTAGGCAGTTCAGGGCCCTTCCTTTCAGCCACTGCATGCTGTTGTCATCATTTAGTTGGCATCTTCCTTTACAAAAAGATAACCAGAACTCCATATTTTGTTTTCTAAATCTTCTTTTTTTACAAAATTGTAGTTTATCTCATTACTTGTCAGGTCAATGTAAACAAGTGCTGAGTGTCTGTTTGGGTGTCTGAGTGTGTTTCTTTGTGTGTCTGCTAGAGTGTCTATATGTGAATCCTTATGTGTGAGTGTGTGTGTGTTTGTGTGTTTCAGTGTATGAGTGTGTCTGTATGTTACTACCTTTACAACATTTCCAAGTTTAAATAGACACTTAAGAATAAAGTGCATATACATTTTAGTCACTTGGTCAAAAATTGCACATGTCAAAGGAGGGGGGGGGGGGGGGGCTGATCAATGGTTAAGTCAGGGGCCCCAAAAATTCTAGTGGCGGCCCTGCCTGTGGTTTCTAGTTATGCCTCTGTATTCAGCAGTCCTACGTACCTCTTTGGTTGTACTTTATTGCTGCCGCACAAAATTCACGCTTTATTGGCTCTCTAAGGTGCGGATCGTTTGTCTCCCTGTACCCTCGCTTATAGTTATGTTGCAGCTTCTCCACCTGTTACTGGTCCACTTGACTATTATTCCACTCTTTATTCAAAGTTCTTCAGGGATTTTATACCCATCAAAGTTGATTAAGTTGATTAAGCTGTATAGCGCTTTCTTCATGTGTCGATAAGTTTAAATTAACAAAGCGCTGGCTGCCAATAAACAACGAAAATAGTCGATTGTGATTGCGTCAACATAAAAAATGTCTTATCAGCAGAGACTGTTTACTAACCCGGCACTATGTTAGACCTACGGAACTAAAGCCGAAGGTAGTTAGGAATATTTAACATTCCAATGTTCTTCACATGGAAAAAAATGTTTTTTACATTTTTAAATATACAGTATATATATATATATATATATATATATATATATATATATATATATATATATATATATGAATTATTTAAAAAAAATATCTCTATACCGATATATCTATATGAATACATTCAAATATATAGATATAGATATACTGTGTATACACTGAGTGCAGAATTATTTATGCATGTTGTCTTACTCCAAGCTGTATAGGCTCGAAAGCCTACTACCAATTAAGCATATTAGGTGATGTGCATCTCTGTAATGAGAAGGGGTGTGGTCTAATGACATCAACACCCTATATCAGGTGTGCATAATTATTAGGCAACTTCCTTTCCTTTGGCAAAATGGGTCAAAAGAAGGACTTGACAGGCTCAGAAAAGTAAAAAATAGTGAGATATCTTGCAGAGGAATGCAGCACTCTTAAAATCGCAAAGCGTGATCATCGAACAATCAAGCGTTTCATTCAAAATAGTCAACAGGGTCGCAAGAAGCGTGTGGAAAAACCAAGGCGCAAAATAACTGCCCATGAACTGAGAAAAGTCAAGCATGCAGCTGCCAAGATGCCACTTGCCACCAGTTTGGCCATATTTCAGAGCTGCAACATCACTGGAGTGCCCAAAAGCACAAGGTGTGCAATACTCAGAGACATGGCCAAGGTAAGAAAGGCTGAAAGACGACCACCACTGAACAGACAGCTTGTTTCACACAAGCTGAAACGTCAAGACTGGGCCAAGAAATATCTCAAGACTGATTTTTCTAAGGTTTTATGGACTGATGAAATGAGAGTGAGTCTTGATGGGCCAGATGGATGGGCCCGTAGCTGGATTGGTAAAGGGCAGAGAGCTCCAGTCCGACTCAGACGCCAGCAAGGTGGAGGTGGAGTACTGGTTTGGGCTGGTATCATCAAAGATGAGCTTGTGGGGCCTTTTCGGGTTGAGGATGGAGTCAAGGTCAACTCCCAGTCCTACTTCCAGTTTCTGGAAGACACCTTCTTCAAGCAGTGGTACAGGAAGAAGTCTGCATCCTTCAAGAAAAACATGATTTTCATGCAGAACAATGCTCCATCACACGCGTCCAAGTACTCCACAGCGTGGCTGGCAAGAAAGGGTATAAAAGAAGAAAATCTAATGACATGGCCTCCTTGTTCACCTGATCTGAACCCCATTGAGAACCTGTGGTCCATCATCAAATGTGAGATTTACAAGGAGGGAAAACAGTACACCTCTCTGAACAGTGTCTGGGAGGCTGTGGTTGCTGCTGCACGCAATGTTGATGGTGAACAGATCAAAACACTGACAGAATCCATAGATGGCAGGCTTTTGAGTGTTCATGCAAAGAAAGGTGGCTATATTGGTCACTGATTTGTTTTTGTTTTGTTTTTGAATGTCAGAAATGTATATTTGTGAATGTTTAGACGTTATATTGGTTTCACTGGTAAAAATAAATAATTGAAATGGGTATATATTTGTTTTTTGTTAAGTTGCCTAATAATTATGCACAGTAATAGTCACCTGCACACACAGATATCCCCCTAAAATAGCTATAACTAAAAACAAACTAAAAACTACTTCCAAAACTATTCAGCTTTGATATTAATTAGTTTTTTGGGTTCATTGAGAACATGGTTGTTGTTCAATAATAAAATTAATCCTCAAAAATACAACTTGCCTAATAATTCTGCACTCCCTGTATATATATATATATATATATATATATATATATATATAAAAATATTTAAAAAAATAAAAAGAACATTTCTTCTACGTGAAGAACATAGGAATTTAAAGTATTTGTAACTACCTTTGGGTTAAGCGCACAATTTTTTTTACTCCTGTAGGGTTTTGCGCATATGCATGTGCGCTAAACCCTACAGGAGTTATATTACGGTGCATAATGTATTTATATAAAATATTCAAATTATTCTAGAGGTTCTTAATAATTATAACAAATCATTGTAATATTGAAGTATATTTTATAATAATTATTAAAAATTAAAAATAGTATTTTTTAATATTTTATATAAAACGTATGCATATGCACCTTAATATACCCCCTGTCGGGTTTGGCATGTGCGCAAATCCCGAGAGGAGTACAAAAATTCCTTCCTGTGTGCTGAACCGAAGGAAGTTATGACATTTACATATATTTAAATTTAAATATATATATATATATATATATATATACACACATAATTAATTTCTAAAAATACTAAGAACATTTTCAACTAATTGAAGAACATTGGAATGTAAAAAAGTTAACGTAAATACAGAGTAAAACACATTACAAACTATTAAGATTGATTACAAGTTTAAAGTGTTAAGGTATTTGAGTGGAAAGGGCTCCCAAGTGTATATATAGTCTATTTTTAGCAATAAAACATTTTCGGCTAGATTTAGAGTTTTGTCGGTAACGACCCGCGTAGCTAACGCTGGCTTTTTTCTGGCCGCACCTTTAAAATAACTCTGGTATTGTGAGTCCACAGAAAGGCTGCGTTAGGCTCCAAAAAAGGAGCGTACAGCATATTTAACGCAACTTCAACTCTCGATACCAGAGTTGCTTACGGACACGGCCAGCCTCAAAAACGTGCGCGTGCACGATTCCCCCATAGGAAACAATGGTGCTGTTTGAGCTGAAAAAAAACTTAACACCTGCAAAAAAGCAGCGTTCAGCTCCTAACACTTCCTACGTCTGCACCTAACACTCTAACATGTACCCCGAGTCTAAACACCCCTAACCTTACACTTATTAACCCCTATTCTGCTGCCCCCGATATCGCTGACCCCTGTATATTATGTTTAACCCCTAATCTGCCGCTCCGTAAACCGCCGCTACTTACATTATCCCTATGTACCCCTAATCTGCTGCCCCTAACACCGCCGACCCCTATATTATATTTATTAACCCCTAATCTGCCCCCTCAACGTCGCCTCCACCTGCCTACACTTATTAACCCCTAATCTGCCGAGCGGACCGCACCGCTACTATAATAAAGTTATTAACCCCTAATCCGCCTCACTAACCCTATAATAAATAGTATTAACCCCTAATCTGCCCTCCCGACACCTAACTTCAATTATTAACCCCTAATCTGCCGACTGGAGCTCACCGCTATTCTAATAAATGTATTAACCCCTAAAGTTAAGTCTAACCCTAACACTAACACCCCCCTAAATTAAATATAATTTTAATCTAACGAAATTAATTAACTCTTATTAAATAAATTATTCCTATTTAAAGCTAAATACTTACCTGTAAAATAAATCCTAATATAGCTACAATATAAATTATAATTATATTATATCTATTTTAGGATTAATATTTATTTTACAGGTAACTTTGTATTTATTTTAACCATGTACAATAGCTATTAAATAGTTAAGAACTATTTAATAGCTAAAATAGTTAAAATAATTACATGTAAAATAAATCCTAACCTAAGTTACAATTAAACCTAACACTACACTATCAATAAATAAATTAAATAAAATACCTATAATTATCTACAATTAAACCTAACACTACACTATCAATAAATAAATTAAATACAATTCCTACAAATAAATACAATGAAATAAACTAACTAAAGTACAAAAAAAAAGAACTAAGCTACAAAAAATAAAAAAATATTTACAAACATTAGAAATATATGTAAAAAGAGGGGTATTTTAGAAATATATTACAACAATTTTAAACTAATTACACCTACTCTAAGCCCCCTAATAAAATAACAAAGCCCCCCAAAATAAAAAAATGCCCTACCCTATTCTAAATTACTAAAGTTCAAAGCTCTTTTACCTTACCAGCCCTGAACAGGGCCCTTTGCGGGGCATGCCCCAAGAAGTTCAGCTCTTTTGCCTGTAAAAAAAAAAACATACAATACCCCCCCCCAACATTACAACCCACCACCCACATACCCCTAATCTAACCCAAACCCCCCTTAAATAAACCTAACACTAAGCCCCTGAAGATCTCCCTACCTTGAGTCGTCTTCACCCAGCCGAGCCAAATTCTTCATCCAAGCGGAGCAAGAAGAGGTCCTCCATCCGGTAGAAGTCTTCATCCAAGCGGGGCAGAAGAGGTCTTCCATCCGATTGAAGTCTTCATCCAAGCGGAATCTTCTATCGTCATCCATCCGGAGCGGAGCGGCAGCATCCTGAAGACCTCCGACGCGGAACATCCATCCTGGCCGACGACTGATCGACAAATGACGTTTCCTTTAAATGACGTCATCCAAGATGGCGTCCCTCGAATTCCGATTGGCTGATAGGATTCTATCAGCCAATCGGAATTAAGGTAGGAATATTCTGATTGGCTGATCGGAACAGCCAATAGAATGCGAGCTCAATCTGATTGGCTGATTGGATCAGCCAATCGGATTGAACTTGATTCTGATTGGCTGATTCCATCAGCCAATCAGAATATTCCTACCTTAATTCCGATTGGCTGATAGAATCCTATCAGCCAATCGGAATTAGAGGGACGCCATCTTGGATGACGTCATTTAAAGGAACCGTCATTAAAGGGCCGCAAAGGGCCCTGTTCAGGGCTGGTAAGGTAAAAGAGCTTTGAACTTTAGTAATTTAGAATAGGGTAGGGCATTTTTTTATTTTGGGGGGCTTTGTTATTTTATTAGGGGGATTAGAGTAGGTGTAATTAGTTTAAAATTGTTGTAATATATTTCTAATTTATCATTATCAAGTATAAAGATCTTAAACTTGAAGAAACTAGGAGACATATTAAGGACGTACAGAAAGACCTAAACAATTTTGTCGATCATGACAAATATGAACAACTGGACATAATACTAAGGGAAACGATAGATAACCTTAAAAGAGATGTGGACAGACTGAAATACCGCAAATATGTCAGGGACGCTGAGGATTACACCAATAATAAGGTTTATCAGTGGAATTCACAGAATCCAAGAAGATTGAGGCAATCAAGGAGGTTTAACAACAAGAGAGGAAATACATCAGGAACAAAGGGTCAGCCAATAGAACAAGGAAGAAGACAAGTGACTTTTGTGGACACTGATTCAAGTGAAGAGGCTGACATGCGAGAATTTGTAGATTATACAACAAGTGGGGGCTCATCTGAGGAAGAAGGACCCCCTATTAGTAAATTTAGTGAGAGTCCAGCATCCATTCTGCCAGCAGATAATGTCAGTATTCCCCAACTACCAGTTACCGCCCCTACAGGGGTTGTAGGTATATTGAAAAATAAAGGTAGAGGTGGCAATAGAATGAACAAATATTCTGCCACATTAGACACACAGCCCAAGCCCAATCCATTACCCGTAGATTTTCAGGTTTTTCGGGAGGAAGAGGACAAAGGGCAGGGGGGAGGGACAGGAGCAACAGGGGGAAGAGGAAAAGGAAAAGAACCACTAGCCAGACGAGAACAATACACATTGAGAAGAGGAAAAAAAAACAAATACAGAATATGAGAGTTATCAACCTCACGAGTATTGAATTAAGTACTGAAGAAATTAAGGTTTTAGAATTAGGTCTAAATTTTGTTCCAGCAGCTGACTTCAAGATATTCGACACACTAATGGATGTCAATAGGTTTGTTCGCAATTTAACCATAAAGAAGTTTTATTATGTCGAACAATCTTCAGAACAACCTCCAGGGGGTGTCGGGAGCTTGAAGCCAGAAACTGGACAGGTGGTGAATGATTGCTTTCTCTTCAGAGACACCATTGATCTTTTAACCTTAAGTCAGTTAGAAAAAGAGAGTATGGGAGAATTGACACAAAAGGGCAGCCATACAGGGTACAAAAATAAATCAACATTCTATCCAATTCATTACAGGGGGGAAGTGCTGGAGAGTTTCCATAAGAGAGTTGAGGAGGATTTGGTTAAGCTTAAACTTGAAAGCAGCAATCATACACATAATCTCACTCACATTGAAAAGGTGGGTCTGAGGAAGCTGAAAGAGAGACAAGGTATAGTGATCAAGAATGCCGATAAAGGTGGCACAATAGTTGTCATGGCCAAATCAGATTATATCAAGGAGGCAAATAGACAGCTCAGTGATGGGGAGATATATCAAAGACTGTCCTATGACCCCACAGTCAGGTTTCAGGCAGAAATGAGAGATCTGCTTGATGATGGTCTGGAGGAGGGTCTGATGGACTTGTGCACCTTTGAATATCTTAATGTGAAGGAACCGGTGACACCGATTTTCCATCACTTACCGAAGGTGCACAAGTCCATCGAGAATGTAAAGGGCAGACCTATTGTATCAGGGATCGGCTCATTATTTGAAAATTTGTCAAATTGGGTTGAGTCCCTTTTACAACCCCTGGTGTGGAAGTTACCAACCTTCCTTCGAGACACTAAGCATTTGTTGAATTGTGTGGATGAGATCATGTGGTGTTCAGAATATTGCTGGCTCACGGTGGATGTGGTGGGATTATATTCCGCCATACCACACGATAAAGGCCTACAGGCCATTAAGTATATGTTAGACTTTCTGAGTGACTATTCGCCTGAACTTAGGGATTACATTGTACGAGTCATTGAATTTTTGCTTGATCACAATTTTTTCAATTTTAATGGATGTTTCTATCTGCAAAGGCGTGGGACAGCGATGGGAGCTAAATTTGCCCCAGCCTATGCCAATTTGTTCATGGGCTGGTGGGAGCTGTCCCACGTCTTTGCAGATACGAATACTTTCAGTGAACGGATAGTTGGCTACAAGCGCTATATAGACGACCTGCTGTTTGTTTGGTCAGGCAGCAGGGAACAAAGTGAACGATTTGTGTCGTACCTCAACAGCAACGATGTGGGCTTGTCATTTACTCACTGTTTTGACAAGATAAAGGTAGATTACCTTGACATCACGCTAATAGGTGACAGTGTTGCTGGTGGGGTTAGGACGAAACTTTTCACTAAGCCGATTTCAGCCAACTCATTGATTCATGCGAGGAGTAGTCACCCATGCCATATGCATTATGGTGTGGCGAAGGGCCAGTTAATCAGGGCTAAACGCAATTGCTCTGACGAGTTGGACTTCGCAACAGAAAGTGAGGCTCTCATGACAAAACTGAGAGAAAGGGGGTACCCAGAGGGCCCTATAAAAAGAGCTCAGAGAGAAGTCATGAATATGCCCAGAGAAATGTTGTTATTACCAAAACCACCAAAACAGGAAACCCGAAGTGAAATTACATTTGTTACAGCATATACCAGTCAGTATCATAAGATTTGTAACATCATCAAAAAGAATCTACAGATTCTAAGAGGTGATGACATCTTAAAAAATGTGGTAGATAAGGGTTGCAGATTTGTACCTAGGAGGAATATCACCATTGGAAATATGATCTCCCCAAGTATGCTTAAGCCACCGAAAAAAGAGAGCAGCTGGTTGAGCAGCAAAGGGCACTACAAATGTGGTACCAGAAGTTGCACAGCTTGCAGCTATGCTCTAATAAGCAAGGTGTTTCAATCCGCATATACAAAGAGGGTCTTTGAATGTCAGAGATGCACTAATTGCAGGTCAGAGTTTGTCGTGTACCTGGTGATATGTAACGTTTGCAATCTGCAATACGTGGGGTGCACCTCAAGAGAGGCTAGAGCAAGGATAAGGGAGCATCTCAATGATATCGACAAAGAAAAAACAACTACAGGAGTAGCGAAACATTTTCTGTATGATCACCATGGTGATGCAGGTAGCTTCAGATGGATGATCATAGAGGTGATAGACAAAAAACCCAGAGGGGGAAGTAGGATGCAGGAGTTATTGCGCAGAGAGGCATACTGGATCTTCACCTTAAATACACGGAGACCAGTGGGCATGAATATAATAAATGACATCATCAATTTCTGGGAGTAGTAGAAAGGATAAGGAGTAGGTGTACTGATCTCCCTTATAACAGTAGCACAATATGTTGGTGTCCATTAATGTAAAGATTGAACAATTTGTGTTCACATTCATGATGTTTGAGGATTATTTATGTCATATTTAACTGTAAAAAGCAAATACAGATAATGGCAATTGTTGTCCCACACATACAACAAACTAGGAATATTAGTGTTAAGTTACATGAGGGCCGGCTAATTTCTGTTCCATGGACATTCAAAGATTATAAACCAACAAAGTTTCCCTTATTCTTATTCTAAAGGGTTCTGACTATAGGTCCAGATGTTACTAAGGCAAATTGTGATACGATAGGCCATTAAGGTATAAGCTAATGTCTCTGAGTGTAATAGGCAACTGTGACAGGCTTTAATAATGAGAAGCATGTTGTGTGCAAAGGCAGATGTCAATCAATGTCGATTACACGTAAGGGTGGAGTTAATACAGACACATTTTACAGGCTACCAATCAGATTGTGAGGGGGCATTTATAGCCCCACAGGTGAATTAACAAAATTAAGTCTATGAATAAGGCATATCAGCCGAAACGCATCAGACTGGCCTGTTTGTGACTAAGCAGCTGTTTGAAAATACTTGTTACTGCACGCTGGCATCAAGTTTTTATATTGACCAATAAAGTACTGAGTTTTACCTCAAGCTGCATTCTTATTTCTTTGGATATCGTCTGGCCAGGGAAGGGGCCATTGCTTGCTGCAATAGGGCTGTTTGCCCGAAATTACCCGTGAGAGCTCCGGGTAAGTGTAATTAGTTCCACTGCTGTAACCGGTAGGAGCTGGAGAATAGTGAGACACCGCACACCCAGTCTGCCCCGTGATTGGCTAGGTGCGGTCACGAGAAAGTGACGTCAGACGCCGTCCGAAAAAGTTTCCCGATCACGGTCGAGTATCGAGGACGGGTATTGAGGAGACGGCAGCCATCGGGGCAGAGGTGTTTTGAAGGTGAGGTCTTTCCTTTCACAGCCACCGCTAGCAGGACGGATCCCCGTGTGTCAGAGGAGTACCCCTCTTTTTACATATATTTCTAATGTTTGTAAATATTTTTTTATTTTTTGTAACTTAGTTCTTTTTTTTTGTACTTTAGTTAGTTTATTTCATTGTATTTATTTGTAGGAATTGTATTTAATTTATTTATTGATAGTGTAGTGTTAGGTTTAATTGTAGATAATTATAGGTATTTTATTTAATTTATTTATTGATAGTGTAGTGTTAGGTTTAATTGTAACTTAGGTTAGGATTTATTTTACAGGTAAATTTGTAATTATTTTAACTATTTTAGCTATTAAATAGTTCTTAACTATTTAATAGCTATTGTACCTGGTTAAAATAAATACAAAGTTACCTGTAAAATAAATATTAATCCTAAAATAGCTATAATATAATTATAATTTATATTGTAGCTATATTAGGATTTATTTTACAGGTAAGTATTTAGCTTTAAATAGAAATAATTTATTTAAGAAGAGTTAATTAATTTCGTTAGATTAAAATTATATTTAATTTAGGGGGGGTGTTAGTGTTAGGGTTAGACTTAGCTTTAGGGGTTAATACATTTATTAGAATAGCGGTGAGCTCCAGTCGGCAGATTAGGGGTTAATAATTGAAGTTAGGTGTCGGCGATGTTAGGGAGGGCAGATTAGGGGTTAATACTATTTATTATAGGGTTAGTGAGGCGGATTAGGGGTTAATAACTTTATTATAGTAGCGGTGCGGTCAGCTCAGCAGATTAGGGGTTAATAAGTGTAGGCAGGTGGAGGCGACGTTGAGGGGGGCAAATTAGGGGTTAATAAATATAATATAGGGGTCGGCGGTGTTAGGGGCAGCAGATTAGGGGTACATAGCTATAATGTAGCTGGCGGCTCTTTGCGGTCGGCAGATTAGGGGTTAATTATTGTAGGTAGCTGGCTGCGACGTTGTGGGGGGCAGGTTAGGGGTTAATAAATATAATATAGGGGTCGGCGGTGTTAGGGGCAGCAGATTAGGGGTACATAAGTATAACGTAGGTGGCGATCGGCAGATTAGGGGTTAAAAAAATTTAATCGAGTGGCGGCGATGTGGGGGGACCTCGGTTTAGGGGTACATAGGTAGTTTATGGGTGTTAGTGTACTTTAGAGCACAGTAGTTAAGAGCTTTATAAACCGGCGTTAGCCCAGAAAGCTCTTAACTACTGACTTTTTTCTGCGGCTGGAGTCTTGTCGTTAGATTTCTAACGCTCACTTCAGCCACGACTCTAAATACCGGAGTTAGAAAGATCCCATTGAAAAGATAGGATACGCAATTGACGTAAGGGGATCTGCGGTATGGAAAAGTCGCGGCTGAAAAGTGAGCATTAGACCCTTTAATGACTGACTCCAAATACCGGCGGTAGCCTAAAACCAGCGTTAGGAGCCTCTAACGCTGGTTTTCACGGCTACCGCCAAACTCCAAATCTAGGCCATAGTGATTTATTTTTGTGATTTCAATTAAACAGAACTGTTTCAATATTCATGTCCTCTTTTCTCTGTTACATACAGCTATATAGCACTTTCTTCATGTGTAAGTTAAAATATATCAGTACTAAGGGGATATGTACTTTTAAAGGAGAATAGCTTTGGTGTAATAATCTGAGTACAAGGTCTTTTCAAATTCTTTGGAAATAGCACTTTGTTAAAGGGACAGGAAACCTTAAAATTTTCTTTCGTTATTCAGATAGAACAAACAATTTTAATCAACTTTCCAATTTACTTCTATTATTAAATGTGTTTCATTCTCTTGTTATCCTTTGCTGAGGGAGTAGTGAAAGCTAGCTGTACACATGTAGTTAGTCAATCACAAGAGACAAATGTGTGCAGGCACCAATCAGCATCGAGCTCATACTAGTGTAGGACATGTGCATATTCTTTTTCAACAAGGGATAATAAGAGAAAAAAGTACATTTAAAAAAAGAAGTGCATTTAAAGGTGTCTTAAAATGACATGCTCTAAATCATGCACGTTTCATTTTGACTTTTCTATACCTTTAACTATCATTTCAGTGATGTGACAGTCCTGTTTTTCTGATCACAATCCTCAATACTTGCATCATATTTACAGGGACATTTCTTTCATGTAATTAGCAAGAGTCCATGAGCTAGTGACGTATGGGATATACATTCCTACCAGGAGGGGCAAAGTTTCCCAAACCTCAAAATGCCTATAAATACACCCCTCACCACACCCACAAATCAGTTTTACAAACTTTGCCTCCTATGGAGGTGGTGAAGTAAGTTTGTGCTAGATTCTACGTTGATATGCGCTCCGCAGCAGGTTGGAGCCCGGTTTTCCTCTCAGCGTGCAGTGAATGTCAGAGGGATGTGAGGAGAGTATTGCCTATTTGAATTCAATGATCTCCTTCTACGGGGTCTATTTCATAGGTTCTCTGTTATCGGTCGTAGAGATTCATCTCTTACCTCCCTTTTCAGATCGACGATATACTCTTATTTATATACCATTACCTCTGCTGATTTTCGTTTCAGTACTGGTTTGGCTTTCTACAACATGTAGATGAGTGTCCTGGGGTAAGTAAATCTTATTTTCTGTGACACTCTAAGCTATGGTTGGGCACTTTTTTATAAAGTTCTAAATATATGTATTCAAACATTTATTTGCCTTGACTCAGGATGTTCAACATTCCTTATTTCAGACAGTCAGTTTCATATTTGGGATAATGCATATGAATAAATCAATTTTTTTCTTACCTTAAAAATTTGACTTTTTCCCTGTGGGCTGTTAGGCTAGCGGGGGCTGAAAATGCTTCATTTTATTGCGTCATTCTTGGCGCAGACTTTTTTGGCGCAAAATTTTTTTTTCTGTTTCCGGCGTCATACGTGTCGCCGGAAGTTGCGTCATTTTTGACGTTCTTTTGCGCCAAAAGTGTCGGCGTTCCGGATGTGGCATCATTTTTGGCGCCAAAAGCATTTAGGCGCCAAATAATGTGGGCGTCATTTTTGGCGCTAAAAAAATATGGGCGTCACTATTGTCTCCACATTATTTAAGTCTCATTTTTTATTGCTTCTGGTTGCTAGAAGCTTGTTCTCTGGCATTTTTTTCCCATTGAAAACTGTCATTTAAGGAATTTGATCAATTTTGCTTTATATGTTGTTTTTTCTATTACATATTGCAAGATGTCCCACGTTGAAACTGAGTCAGAAGATACTTCTGGAAAATCGCTGCCTGGGGCTGGAGCTACCAAAGCTAAGTGTATCTGCTGTAATCTTATGGTATCTGTTCCTCCAGCTGTTGTTTGTACTGTTTTGTCATGACAAACTTGTTAATGCAGATAATATTTTCCTTTAGTACTGTTACATTACCTGTTGCTGTTCTGTCAACATCTAATACTCAGAGTGTTCCTGATAACATAAGAGATTTTGTTTCTAAATCCATTAAGAAGGCTATGTCTGTTATTCCTCCTTCTAGTAAACGTAATCAGTCTTTTAAACCTTCTCATTTTTCAGATGAATTTTTAAATGAACATCATCATTCTGATTCTGATAATGGTTCTTCTGGTTCAGAGGATTCTGTCTCAGAGGTTGATGCTGATAAATCTTCATATTTATTTAAAATGGAATTTATTCGTTCTTTACTTAAAGAAGTCCTAATTGCATTAGAAATTGAGGATTCTGGTCCTCTTGATACTAAATCTAAACGTTTAGATAAGGTTTTTAAATCTCCTGTAGTTATTCCAGAAGTTTTTCCTGTCCCTAGTGCTATTTCTGAAGTAATTTCCAGGGAATGGAATAATTTGGGTAATTCATTTACTCCTTCTAAACGTTTTAAGCATTTATATCCTGTGCCATCTGACAGATTAGAGTTTTGGGACAAAATCCCTAAAGTTGATGGGGCTGTCTCTACTCTTGTTAAGCGTACTACTATTCCTACGGCAGATGGTACTTCCTTTAAGGATCCTTTAGATAGGAAAATTGAATCCTTTCTAAGAAAAGCTTACTTGTGTTCAGGTAATCATCTTAGACCTGCTATATCTTTAGCGGATGTTGCTGCAGCTTCATCTTTTGGTTAGAAGCTTTAGCGCAACAAGTAACAGATAATAATTCTCATACCATTTTTATTCTTCTTCAACATGCTAATAATTTTATTTGTGATGCCATCTTTGATATCATTAGAGTTGATGTCAGGTATATGTCTCTAGCTATTTTAGCTAGAAGAGCTTTATGGCTTAAAACTTGGAATGCTGATATGTCTTCTAAGTCTACTCTGCTTTCCCTTTCTTTCCAGGGTAATAATCGTTTTCGTTCCTTTCATCACAACAAGGAACAAAAACCTGATCCTTCATCCTCAGGAGCGGTATCAGTTTGGAAACCATCTCCAGTCTGGAATAAATCCAAGCCTTTTAGAAAATCAAAGCCAGCTCCTAAGTCCACATGAAGGTGCGGCCCTCATTCCAGCTCAGCTGGTAGGGGGCAGATTACGTTTTTTCAAAGAAATTTGGATCAATTCTGTTCACAATCTTTGGATTCAGAACATTGTTTCAGAAGGGTACAGAATTGGCTTCAAGATAAGGCCTCCTGCAAAGAGATTTTTTTCTTTCCCGTGTCCCAGTAAACCCAGCGAAGGCTCAAGCATTTCTGAATTGTGTTTCAGATCTAGAGTTGACTGGAGTAATTTTGCCAGTTCCAGTTCTGGAACAGGGACTGGGGTTTTATTCAAATCTCTTCATTGTACCAAAGAAGGAAAATTCCTTCAGACCAGTTCTGGATCTAAAAATATTGAATCGTTATGTAAGGATACCAACATTCTAAATGGTAACTGTAAGGACTATCCTGCCTTTTGTTCAGCAAGGGCATTATATGTCTACAATAGATTTACAGGATGCATATCTGCATATTCCGATTCATCCAGATCACTATCAGTTTCTGAGATTCTCTTTCCTAGACAAGCATTACCAGTTTGTGGCTCTGCCGTTTGGCCTAGCTACAGCTCCAAGAATTTTTACGAAGGTTCTCGGTGCCTTCTGTCTGTAATCAGAGAACAGGGTATTGTGGTATTCCTTATGTGGACGATATCTTGGTACTTGCTCAGTCTTCACATTTAGCAGAATCTCATACAAATCGACTTGTGTTGTTTCTTCAACATCATGGCTGGAGGATCAATTTACCAAAAAGTTCATTGATTCCTCAGACTCAGGTAACCTTTTTAGGTTTTCAGATAGATTCAGTGTCCATGACTCTATCTTTGTCAGACAAGAGACGTCTAAAATTGATATCAGCTTGTCGAAACCTTCAGTCACAATCTTTCCCTTCGGTAGCCTTATGCATGGAAATTCTAGGTCTTATGACTGCAGCATCGGACGCGATCCCCTTTGCTCGTTTTCACATGCGGCCTCTTCAGCTCTGTATGCTGAACCAGTGGTGCAGGGATTACACAAAGATATCACAATTAATATCTTTAAAACCGATTGTACGACACTCTCTGACGTGGTGGAGAGATCACCATCGTTTAGTTCAGGGGGCTTCTTTTGTTCTTCCGACCTGGACTGTAATTTCAACAGATGCAAGTCTTACAGGTTGGGGAGCTGTGTGGGGGTCTCTGACAGCACAAGGGGTTTGGGAATCTCAGGAGGTGAGATTACCGATCAATATTTTGGAACTCCGTGCAATTTTCAGAGCTCTTCAGTCTTGGCCTCTTCTAAAGAGAGAATCGTTCATTTGTTTTCAGACAGACAATGTCACAACTGTGGCATACATCAATCATCAAGGAGGGACTCACAGTCCTCTGGCTATGAAAGAAGTATCTCGAATTCTGGTATGGGCGGAATCCAGCTCCTGTCTAGTTTCTGGGGTTCATATCCCAGGTATAGACAATTGGGAAGCGGATTATCTCAGTCGCCAAAACGTTACATCAGGGCGAATGGTCTTTTCACCCAGAGGTATTTCTTCAGATTGTTCAAATGTGGGGTCTTCCAGAAATAGATCTGATGGCTTCTCATCTAAACAAGAAACTTCCCAGGTATCTGTCCAGATCCAGGGATCCTCTAGCGGAAGCAGTGGATGCGTTGTCACTTCCTTGGAAGTATCATCATGCCTATATCTTTCCGCCTCTAGTTCTTCTTCCAAGAGTAATCTCCAAGATTCTGAAGGAATGCTCGTTTGTTCTGCTGGTGGCTCCAGCATGGCCTCACAGGTTTTGGTATGCGGATCTTGTCCGGATGGCCTCTTGCCAACCGTGGACTCTTCCGTTAAAACCAGACCTTCTGTCACAAGGTCCTTTTTTCCATCAGGATCTCAAATCCTTAAATTTAAAGGTATGGAGATTGAACACTTGATTCTTAGTCAAAGAGGTTTCTCTGACTCTGTGATTAATACTATGTTACAGGCTCGTAAATCCGTATCTATGGAGATATATTATAGAGTCTGGAAGACATATTTCTTGGTGTCTTTCTCATCATTTTTCCTGGCATTCTTTTAGAATTCCAAGAATTTTACAGTTTCTTCAGGATGGTTTGGATAAAGGTTTGTCTGCAAGTTCCTTGAAAGGACAAATCTCTGCTCTTTCTGTTCTTTTTCACAGAAAGATTGCTAATC
The DNA here is from genome assembly GCF_027579735.1 of Bombina bombina. Classification (NCBI taxonomy): domain Eukaryota; kingdom Metazoa; phylum Chordata; class Amphibia; order Anura; family Bombinatoridae; genus Bombina; species Bombina bombina. The sequence continues at coordinate 114,700,340 of NC_069502.1, forward strand.
TTCCTGATATTCTTTGTTTTGTACAAGCTTTGGTTCGTATAAAACCTGTCATTAAGTCAATTTCTCCTCCTTGGAGTTTGAATTTGGTTCTGGGGGCTCTTCAAGTTCCTCCGTTTGAACCTATGCATTCTTTGGACATTAAATTACTTTCTTGGAAAGTTTTGTTCCTTTTGGCCAGCTCTTCTGCCAGAAGAGTTTCTGAATTATCTGCTCTTTCTTGTGAGTCTCCTTTTCTGATTTTTCATCAGGATAAGGCGGTGTTGCGAACTTCTTTTAAATTTTTACCTAAGGTTGTGAATTCTAACAACATTAGTAGAGAAGTTGTGGTTCCTTCATTATGTCCTAATCCTAAGAATTCTAAGGAGAAATCATTGCATTTTTTGGATGTAGTTAGAGCTTTGAAATATTATGTTGAAGCTACTAAGAATTTCCGAAAGACTTCTAGTCTATTTGTTATCTTTTCCGGTTCTAGGAAAGGTCAGAAGGCTTCTGCCATTTCTTTGGCATCTTGGTTGAAATCTTTATTTCATCATGCTTATGTCGAGTCGGGTAAAACTCCGCCTCAAAGGATTACAGCTCATTCTACTAGGTCAGTTTCTACTTCCTGGGTGTTTAGGAATGAAGCTTCGGTTGATCAGATTTGCAAAGCAGCAACTTGGTCTTCTTTGCATACTTTTACTAAATTCTACCATTTTGACCAGTTTTCTTCTTCTGAAGCAGTTTTTGGTAGAAAAGTACTTCAGGCAGCTGTTTCAGTTTGATTCTTCTGCTTATAATTTCAGTTTTTTTCATTATAAGTTTTAAACTTTGTTTGGGTGTGGATTATTTTCAGCGGAATTGGCTGTCTTTATTTTATCCCTCCCTCTCTAGTGACTCTTGCGTGGAAGATCCACATCTTGGGTAGTCATTATCCCATACGTCACTAGCTCATGGACTCTTGCTAATTACATGAAAGAAAACATAATTTATGTAAGAACTTACCTGATAAATTCATTTCTTTCATATTAGCAAGAGTCCATGAGGCCCACCCTTTTTTGTGGTGGTTATGATTTTTTTTGTATAAAGCACAATTATTCCAATTCCTTATATTTATGCTTCACACTTTTTTCTTATCACCCCACTTCTTGGCTATTCGTTAAACTGATTTGTGGGTGTGGTGAGGGGTGTATTTATAGGCATTTTGAGGTTTGGGAAACTTTGCCCCTCCTGGTAGGAATGTATATCCCATACGTCACTAGCTCATGGACTCTTGCTAATATGAAAGAAATTAATTTATCAGGTAAGTTCTTACATAAATTATGTTTTTTTAATGATAAAATCAACAGCTTAAAGAACTTGATATAACTCAGGCAACACTTTTTGACTTACTACAGATTACCCCCCAAAAAATCTAACAATTACCCCTGGATGTATTAGTTGACATTAAGAAACAAAATCACCAAACGCTACCTATCAATCAATTAAAGTTTTAAACTGAATAAAAATCACTTTTAAACTAATACAAATTACCCGAATCTATAACCCAACAAACACTGATACCCACTATACCCATACTGCCCTGTTTACATCCTTTAGAGACACATATACACATATATCTATGGTTTTGGAGCAGAACAGGTTAATTGCACACATATCACCTATTAATGTCACAACACACTATGCAAAAGGGATGAATCAACATGCAGACCCTGCAACTGGTGATGTAATTGCTAAACTCACAAAATTGCCATTTTGTTTGTCATTAATTGTGACAATTTCATTTGATTACTTTCTAATGCTTCTAGGAAGTACCAATTGTGATTCAGGGGTATTACCTGCAGAACCATTTTTAGATTGTGATCAATAGAAACACACACAGTCAACACTGATAAAATTGTTACCTGACAAAAAATTGTGATCAACCCCAGTGTTAGCTAGGTTATTTAATGCAAAAATGCCACATACTAATGATTGTTTCTTTTGTTATTCAGATAGAGCATACGGTTTTAAACAACTTTCTTCTATTATATAAAGTATTTAGTTCTCTTGTTTTAATTTGCTGAAGCAGTAATGCACTACTGAGAGCTAGCTGAACACATCTAGCCAATCACAAGAGACATATGTGTGCAGGCACAAATCACCAGCTAGCCCCCACTAGTGTAGAATATGTACATATTCTTTTTCAACAAGGGATACCAAGAGAACAAAGTACATCTGAAAATAGAAGTGAATTTAAGATTGTCTTGAAATTACAGGCTCTATCTAAATCATGTCAGTTTATTATTGACCTTCCTATCCCTTTAATGAACATGTTTAGCAGAAAGATATAGCAACAGGAAAAGCCTCTCTCTGTCGTTAGTAAATCTAGAATTATTTTAATGTATTCAGACCTAATGATGTAAATAATTTACACCTTGTAAAAGTTTTTATATTTTATTATTTTTACTATTTGACAAAACTCTGCTTAAAGTCAAAATGAATCTTTCATGACTCAGATAGAAGGTGCCGTTATAACAACTTTAAAGTTTACTAATATTATAAAACTTGCTTTGTTCACTTGGTATTCTTTATTGAAGAGTAAAGCTTGGTAGGCTGGAATGAGCTTAGGAGAATGTTGCTCCTTAACTCGTCCGCCACCTCTGAGGCGGCGGACAGCAATCAGCCCGATACGATCGGGTTGATTGACACCCCTGCTAGCGGCCGATTGGCCGCAAATGTGCAGGGGACGGCATTGTACAAGCATTTCACCAGCGTATGCTGTCGGCATTTATCAATGTGTAGCAGACATGATCCACTCCAGCAACTATGTAGAACATTGCTATAAACATTTGTTGCAAACACTGCTGCCTGACAAGTGCATGCTCTGGAGCTCATCTAGGATTAATATTTAACAAAGGATACTAAGAGAACTAAGCAATCATTTTAAGGGAACAGAAAATTCAAAATTAAACTTCCATGATTCAGATAGAGCCTGCAATTTTAAACAACTTTCCAATTTATTTGTTTACTAATTTGCTTTCGGCTAGATTACGAGTTTTGCGGTATGAGTAAAAAAGCAGCGTTAAGGATCTTTTTCATTACCGCTGGTATTACGAGTCTTGCAGGTTTAGGGGCACCGCACACTTTTTTGGCCGTAACGCAACGTAATTACCGCAGCTTTCAAAAAGTCCTTTTTTAATGGGACTTCTATAGCGCCGGTATTACAAGTCTGCCTGGGAGGCAAAAAAGTGAGCGGTACAGCCTATACCGCCAAGATCCATACCGTAAACTGAAAGTCAGTAGTTATGAGTTTTACGCTACAAAGCTGTACCATAAAACTCATAACTAAAGTGCTAAAAAGTACACTAACACCCATAAACTACCGATTAACCCCTAAACCGAGGACCTCCCGCATCGCAAACACTAAAATAAAATTATTAACCCTTAATCTGCCGCTCTGGACATCGCCGCCACTAGAATAAACATATTAACCCCAAAATCGCCGTAATCCTGCATCGCAAACACTAGTTAAATATTATTAACCCCTAATCTGCCGCCCCTAACATCGCCGCTACCTACCTACATTTATTAACCCCTAATCTGCCGCCCCAACGTCGCCGCCACTGTACTAAATTTATTAACCCCTAAACCTATGTCTAACCCTAACCCTAACACCCCCTGACTTTAATATAATTAAAATAAATCTAAATAAAACCTACTATCATTACCTAAATAATTCCTATTTAAAACTAAATCCTTACCTGTAAAATAAACCCTAAGATAGCTACAATATAACTAATAGTTACATTGTATCTATCTTAGGTTTTATTTGTATTTTACAGGCAACTTTGTATTTATTTTAACTAGGTAGAATAGTTACTAAATAGTTATTAACTATTTACTAACTACCTAGCTAAAATAAATACAAATTTATCTGTAAAATAAAACCTAACCTGCCTTAGACTAACACCTAACCTTACACTACAATTAAATCAATTACCTAAATTAAATACAATTACCTAAATTACAAAAAAAAAACACTAAATTACACAAAATAAAAAAAAGAAATTATCAGATATTTAAACTAATTACACCTAATCTAATAGCCCTATCAAAAAAAAAAATAACCCTTGCCTAAACTAAACTACCAATAGCCCATAAAAGGGCCTTTTGCGGGGCATTGCCCCAAAGAAATCAGCTCTTTTACCTGTAAAAAAAAATTACAAACAACCCCCAACAGAAAAACCCACCACCCACACAACCAACCCCCCAAATAAAATATTAACTAAAAAAACATGATGCAATCAGCCAATAGGATTGAGCTCGCATTCTATTGGCTGATTGGAAACTCAGCTAGCTTAGGGTTTATTTTACAGGTAAGTATTTAGTTTTAAATAGGAATGATTTAAGTAATCATAGTAGGTTTTATTCAGATTTATTTTAATTATATTTAAGTTAGAGGGTGTTACGGTTAGGCTCAGGTTTAGGGGTTAATAAATTTAGTATAGTGGCGGAGACGTTGGGGGCGGCAGATTAGGTAATTTAGGGGTTAATAAATGTAGGTAGGTGGCGGCGATGTTAGGGGTGGCAGATTAGGGGTTAATAATATTTAACTAGTGTTTGTGATGAGGGAGTGCGGCGGTTTAGGGGTTAATATCTTTATTACAGTGGCGGTGACATTGGGGGTGGCAGATTAGTGTAGGTTGCAGCGACATTAGGCGCGGGAGATTAGGGGTTAATAAATATAATGTAGGTGTCGGCGATGTTGGGGGCAGCAGATTAGGGGTTAATAAGTATAATGTAGGTGTCGGTGATGTCGGGGGCGGCAGATTAGGGGTTAATAAATATAATGTAGGTGTTAGTGATGTCGGGGGCGGCAGATTAGGGGTTAATAAGTGTAAGATTAGGGGTGTTTAGACTTGGGGTTCATGTTAGGGTGTTAGGTGTAAACATAAATTTAGTTTCCCCATAGGAATCAATGGGGCTGCGTTACGGAGCTTTACGCTGCTTTTTTGCAGGTGTTAGACTTTTTTTCAGCCGGCTCTCCCCATTAATGTCTATGGGGAAATTGTGCACAAGCACGTGAAACCAGCTCACCGCAGCTTTCAGCAGCGCTGGTATTGGAGTGTGGTATGGAGCTCAATTTTGCTTTACACTCACTTTTTGACTGTTAACGCCGGGTTTTTATAAACCTGTAATACCAGCGCTGTAGGGAAGTGAGCGGTGAGAATAACTTGCAAGTTAGCACCACACCCCTCATAATGCAAAACTCATAATCTAGCCGTTTGTTTTTTCGATATCCTTTGTTGAAAAGCTAACCTAACTCAGCAGCATTTTAGCTAGCTCCCAGTAGTGTATTGCTGCTCCTATAACAAAGAATACCAAGAGAATAAAGTAAATTTGATAATAGAAGTAAATTGGAAAGTTTTGGAATGAGAAAGAAAAAATGATGGGTTTCCTGTTCCTTTAAAGGGATATTAAACCCAATTTTATTTTTTCATTTTTCAGATAGAGCATGCGATTTTAAGCAACTTTCTAATTTACTCCTATAATCAAATTTTCTTTGTTATCTCTTTATTTGAAAAAGTAGGAATGTAAGCTAAGGAGTCGGTCCATTTTTGGTTCAGAACCCTGGCTAGCGCTTGCTGATTGGTGGCTACATTTAGCCACCAATAAGCAAGTGCAACCCAGGTTCTGAACCAAAAATAGGCTGGCTCCTTAGCTTACATTCCTGTTTTTTTTTTAAAAAAGATACCAAGAGAACAAATAAAAATTGATAGTAGGAGTGAATTAGAAAATTGCTTAAAATTGCATGCTCTATCTGAATCATGAAAGTTAAATTTTGATTTTAGTGTCCCTTTAAGTTTAATTTTGCTTTCCTTTTAAATATGTTCCGACATCTGGACGCTTGTAGAGCAATTACTGAATTCACACACACCTTATGATCAACCTTTTGTATGCCAGTGCAATGCCTCTGTCAGGCAAGAGGTTAACTATATCTCATTAAAATTTCAGAGAGTATAAAACCAGCTAATTTTGCTCAGGGATCTGTAATTATATGATAGGCTGACTTGCTAGAAGAGTTTTAATTTGTGTATGAGGAGATACTTTCCTGATTTCAAACAGGTTCTGCAACCAGTTAATTAAACTATAGTTTTATCCAACGTGCAACATACTTAACCTTAAGGTCTCTTTCAGGATGGTTAGATGTATAATTGCACCAAGATACTGCACTGTAAATAATTATGTAGTTACTGCTTTCAAAAGGTTGACAATATGCGAACAGTAAAAATTCAAAGTCCCAGAGAAATAGTAAAAATCATTAAAACGCCAAGACGCAGCACAGGATTCGCAGTACCCCCCCCCCCCCCCTCTCAGTTCACTGTGAATGCCAAACGTTTTACGTCATTAATTCTAGAGAGATAGAGTCTACGTATATTGAAAGCATTCCAAGTATTTTAACGTACCTGAAATATTCCCTGGGTTATATGAAATAATTGAAAACAGAAATCATACAAGTGTACAGCTGAAAAGTTCACTTGCTGTAAAGCCTAATCAATGCTGCAGATTTGTGTAAAAAAAACACTTTTTAATGACTCTTTATTTACTAGTCAATAACAATTGTAATCTTATAAACAAAGCCATTCAAGTTTAAAGATCTTTTGTTAGAAAATTGAGAAATAAAGAAACAGAATAATGTGAGATGCTTGAAGATGATTTTGCGCCATGCTTGCTGATTCGTTTACCTTAGAAGGGTTGTATTTCACCATCTACGTAATCAGAAGATCAGCACCTTACTTAAAGGGACAGTCAACTCCAATTTTTTTATTGTTTAAAAAGATAGATAATCCCTATATTACCCATTTCTGCATAAACAACACTGTTTTATGAATATACGTTTTACATCTGTGATTACCTTGTATCTGAACCTCTTCTGACAGTCCCTTTATTTACATGGCTATTTATTTATTTTCTATTGACTTACATTTTAGCCAGTTAGTGCTGTGTCCTGCATAACTCCCCGGGCATGAACACAATGTTATCTATATGGCCAACATAAATTAACAGTCTCTTGTGAAAAGCTAATAAAAAAGCATGCGATAAGAGGCTGTCTGTAGTGGCTTAGAAACAGGCAGAAATTTAGAGGTTTAAATAAAGTATATTAATATAACAATGTTGGTTGTGCAAAGCTGGGGAATGGGTAATAAAGGCATAATCTATCTTTTTAAACAAAAGCAATTTTGTTGTAGACTGTCCCTTTAAAGATATAAAAGGTACTTTTTGTTAGATATATTCACCATGACAACAATATTCTTTTTTTTTTTTAAATAGATAATATTGTTTAGTCTGTTTATCCTTACATAAATGATGCTACCCAGGAGAAGCTTCAATGTAAAGCTGAAACATTGACAGACAAATGTATTTAAAGACCTATGAGTGCCCTCATGATTAAAGAACACTGAATACAGATACTGAAGGATAGGCACCTGTGCCGTTATGCATGATGGTAGTGAGTGCATGACAACAATATTTTTTTTCAATATACAGCAAGCTGTGAATTCATAGCTCCCTCATAATTAAGGGACACAAATCTCCTACTTTCTACACATTGACCAAACCCATCCCTTTATTCAACTGACCAGAGATAAATTTGATTCACAGATAGACAATCTCTTTACAAGAAGGCATCACAATGAATCTCATCCCAATTGAGGAAGATAAAGGAATGTTTGCCTTTACCGATGAGGATGAGAACAGGATACTGAAGGAATGTAAGAGTGAAGAGGTGGGGGAGGCTCCTTTGAAAATCCATCATAAATTGCTTAATTTAAAGATAAGAGAAACTGATTTCAAGTTACATGAAAATTACTTGGCTAATTATTTTAAAAGAAAACTCATTCCACATGGATTTCATATTAAAAACCTACCTATCATTGGACACAATAACAGTGAGAAATAAATAAAAAGAGAGAAGCGCTCATCCTGGGGACGAACAATACAAGGCAATCCCTCTCTGAACGAGAAAAATGGCAAAACCCCAGCTGTACGTTTCGGCCTATTGTGGTCCTCTTCAGTGAGGTGCAGCCATATCCCTCTAGGCACACTGAGCAACGGGTCCACATCTGGATTCCTGCATCACGCTTAGGGAGACTTCCCTAAGAGTCACAATTTGCATAAATAAAGAGAGAGAAGCGCTCAACCTGGGAACGAATAATAGCATAATAGCTTGTTCTATGGATAGTTACCACACAAGAAGCAGCCTCTTTTTGCTCAACATGTGCCTTCCACAGAGAAGAACTTTCCTGTAGCATATCAGTCTCATCCTGACTTAACAGTACAGTCCAGCCCCAAAATACCAGGCAATCCCTCTCTGAATGAGAGAAAGGCACATGTTGAGCAAAAAGAGGCTGCTTCTTGGGTGGTAACTAGCTATAGAACAAGTTATTATGCTATTGTTCGTTCCCAGGTTGAGCGCTTCTCTCTTTTTATTAATGCAAATTTTGACTCTTCGGGAAGTCTCCCTAAGCGTGATGCGGAAATCCAGGCGTGAACCCGTTGCTCAGTGTGCCTAGAGGGATATGGCTGCACCTCACTGACAAGGCCCACAGAAGGCCGAAACGTACATCTGGGGTTTTGCTGTTTCTTTTGTTCAGAGAGGGATTGCCTGGTATTTTGGGGCTGGACTTTACTGTTAAGTCAGGATAAGACTGATATGCTACAGGAAAGTTCTTCTCTGTGAAAGGCACATGTTGAGCAAAAAGAGGCTGCTTCTTGGGTGGTAACTAACCATAGAACAAGCTATTATGCTGATGTTCGTTCCCAGGTTGAGTGCTTCTCTGTTTTTATTTATGCAAATTATGACCCTGAGGGAAGTCTCCCTAAGAGTGATGCAGGAAGCCAGACGTGGACCCGTTGCTCAGTGTGCCTAGAGGGATATGGCTGCACCTCACTGACAAGGCCCACAATAGGCCGAAACATATGCCTGGGGTTTTGCCGTTTCTCTAGTTCAGAGAGGGATTGCCAGGTATTTCGGGGCTGGACTGCACTGTTAAGTCAGGATCAGACTGATATGCTACAGGAAAGTTCTTCTCTGTGAAAGGCACATGTTGAGCAAATCGAGGCTGCTTCTTGGGTGGTTACTAGCCATAGAACAAGTTACTATGCTGATGTTGGTTCCCAGGTTGAACGCTTCTCCATTTTTATTTATACAATAACAGTGAGTTCTGTAGAAAATGGTACCTAGTTGCAAATAAATGTTTCTTTGATTGGATCCTCATTGTAATAGAGGAAGTGAAATGCAAGATTTGTATTCAGTAAGTGAGGATCCATCTTACTCCACCAGGTGGATAAAGGCAGGGCTATTGTTGTGATTACGGTAACTATCAATACAATAGGGATGAATTGTTACAGAAGCTGGGTGATAAAACACATTTTTTAAGCCTGAAATGTAATCTAACTTCCCAATATAAGAAAACCACTGGATCAACAATTGTTATCAGGTCTACAAATGGGTTATATAGATGAGCTAATTTATAAAGATGTATTAAGATCACCAGGGTGGCCAATAGTGTCGGCACTCGGATCCTTATACCAAAATGTGGCAAAATACATTGACTTTTTTTCTGCAGAATGTGATTAAGAAAACCAGGGCATATTTGAAGGACTCCGTAGAATTGATTAAATTGTTTGAAAATGCAGTTTATCCAGGTGAATATTTCTTAGTTACCTTGGATGCAAATAGCCTCTACACCATCATTTCCCATGACTCAGGCTCATTTTCATTAAAGGAGCAGTGAAACCCACAGCATTTCCCACTAGGGCACAGGGTATATGGTATCAGGGTGACAAGCTGGTGATGGGCAAAGCTGTGCAACAAACTCTTCACTCGCACAGCAGTTTGCTGATTGTGAGGATGAACTGTGCAGTCAGAGGGGTCAGGTAATACACAGCCAGGCATTTATTTACACACTGCAGATGTTATACAAGTAACAGGGCATGAGGGTTACAAACTAGGGAAAGGCAGAGAGCTTTTAAATCAAAGTGGGAACACTTTCCCCTAGGCACTGCAGGACATCCATAATAGTACAGCCCTGGCAGCTAGTAAATTATCCATTATCATCTGCCTGCTATGTCCCTTCACTACCCAACGTGTTCATTTACTTTGCAGCCTATATTGCTGTAAAACAAAGCTAATAAATCAGTTTTACTCCCCAGACCTTCAGAGAGCAGATAAACACAAGTTTGTATTGAGCTTTTCACCCCTTCCTTTTCACTATAATGTAGGATTTTCTGTATGAATAAAGTTTCTGATCAGATATTAAACATTTGCATATTCTAGTGCCATTCTAGTGTGAAGAGTCTGTTTTATCTAAAAGATTGATGATAGTCCTACATTTTATTGTTTATGGTTTATATAAAATCTCCCTATCCTCACCAATGCCCATGACAAGTTTCTCATCACTGTGAGTATAAATTACAGTAACAAGTGTTTTTGTCAACCCTGTAAATTGTTCAATAACACATTTGGAACAAGGAACAGCAATCAGAAATCACATTATACTTTTAATATCTTTGTCCAAAAGTAGCCTTTTATGTTTTCCTTCCCATGGTATTCCCTCTTATTCTACAGATGTGTATGAGGTGGTCAGTGGCCACAATATATTTCTCAGTATATAACTTGATATTTTCAGGGGATCATATAGAATAACTTAATTTGAGGGGGGAAAATTGAGAAAGTTGTGACTTGACAAAAATGCAGCCTAACTTATTACTTGTCAGGTCAGTGTAAACAAAGAGTGTCTGTGTGTGTTTTCTGAGTATGTGTTTGTGTTTTGCTGTGAGTGTCTGTGTGAGTGTGTATCTGAGTGTGTGTTTGTGTTTTTCTGTGAGTGTCTGTGTGTGTTTTCTGAGTATGTGTTTGTGTTTTGCTGTGAGTGTCTGTGTGAGTGTGTATCTGAGTGTGTGTTTGTGTTTTTCTGTGAGTGTCTGTGTGAGTGTGTATCTGAGTGTGTGTTTGTGTTTTTATGTGAGTGTCTGTGTGAGTGTGTATATGAGTGTGTGTTTGAGTATTTCTGTGTATATGTGTAAATACCAGTACATTCGACTACACTTGTATAAAGTGTGCATACATTTTAGTAATGTGGCTAAAAATTTTAAAAAAATTCACAGGTCCAAGGGGGTGGGTGATCAATGGTTTTGTCAGGGGCCTTAAAATTTCTAGTTGAAGCCCTGTGTGTATATATATATATATATATATATATATATATATATAATCCACTGAAATAAGTGCACTCTCACGAACAGTAAATTTCAATTCTGCCAGGGTGCTATAGAAAGTTCAAATATTCAAGTTATAACACAAGCACTCACTGGACTTGATACAGGTGAAATAAAAAGTGTTTTATTCCATATAAACTTGTGACGTTTCAGGGTGTTCACCCCTTCATCAGACCATCGTTGGTCTGATGAAGGGGTGAACACCCCGAAACGTCACAAGTTTATATGGAATAAAACACTTAATTTCACCTGTATCAAGTCCAGTGAGTGCTTGTGTTATAACTTGGATATATATATATATATATATATATATATATATATATATATATATATATATATATATATATATATATATATATATATAAAAACACAAATACACACACATATGTATATATATATATATATATATATATATATATACATACATATAGATATAGATGTATATACACACAAAATACATATTATATATACATACCAGGTTTGGGTTTTAGGTAGGGACTATTTAAAAATGTTTGCAATTTAGATATGCCCTTCTCTGTATACAAAGCATATGCAATGCAATGTCTGAAAATAAAGCAGCATCTGCCTATTTGCAATGCAATGTCTACCGGTGAAACTCGAAAAATTAGAATATTGTGCAAAAGTTAATTTATTTCACTAATACAACTTAAAAGGTGAAACTAATATATGAGATAGACTCAATACATGCAAAGCAAGATAGTTCAAGCCGTGATTTGTCATAATTGTAATGATTATGGCTTACAGCTCATGAAAACCCCAAATCCACAATCTCAGAAAATTAGAATATTGTGAAAAGGTGCAATATTCTAGGCTCAAAGTGTCCCACTAGCTAATTAAGCCATAACACCTGTAAAGGGTTCCTGAGCCTTTAAATGGTCTCTACGTCTGGTTCAGTAGGAATCACAATCATGGGAAAGACTGCTGACCTGACAGTTGTGCAGAAAACCATCATTGACACCCTCCATAAGGAGGGAAAGCCTCAAAAGGTAATTGCAAAAGAAGTTGGATATTCCCAAAGTGCTGTATCAAAGCACATTAATAGAAAGTTGTGTGGAAGGGAAAAGTGTGGCAGAAAAAGGTGCACAAGCAGCAGGGATGACCACAGCCTGGAGAGGATTGTCAGGAAAAGGCCATTCAAAAGTGTTGGGGACTTTCACAAGTGCCACCACACACAGACAGATCCTGGACATGGGCTTTAAATGTCGTATTCCTCTTGTCAAGCCACTCCTGAACAACAAACAACATCAGAAGCGTCTTACCTGGGCTAAAGAAAAACAGACCTGGTCTGTTGCTCATTGGTCCAAAGTCCTCTTTTCTGATGAGAACAAATTTTGCATCTCATTTGGAAACCAAGGACCCAGAGTATGGAGGAAGAATGGAGAGGCACACACTGCAAGATGCTTGAAGTCCAGTGTGAAGTTTCCACAGTCTGTGTTGATTTGGGGAGCCATGTCATCTGCTGGTGTTGGTCCACTGTGCTTCATTAAGTCCAGGGTCAACGCAGCCGTCTACCAGGAGATTTTGGAGCACTTCATGCTTCCTTCCGCAGACAAGCTCTATGGGGATGCTGACTTCATTTTCCAGCAGGACTTGGCACCTGCCCACACTGCCAAAAGCACCAAAACCTGGTTCAATGACCGTGGGATTACTGTGCTTGATTGGCCAGAAAACTTGCCTGACCTGAACCCCATAGAGAATCTATGGGGCATTGCCAAGAGAAAGATGAGAGACATGAGACCGAACAATGCAGAAGAGCTGAAGGCCGCTACTGAAGCATCCTGGTCTTCCATAACACCTCAGCAGTGCCACAGGCTAATAGCTTTCATGCCACGCCGCATTGAGGCAGTAAATGCTGCAAAAGGGGCCCAAACCAAGTACTGAGTACATACAGTATGCATGCTTACACTTTTCAGAGGTCCAATATTGTTCTACAGGTATGTACAATCCTTGTTTTATTGATTGCATGTAATATTCTAATTTTCTGAGATTGTGGATTTTGGGTTTCATGAGCTGTAAGCCATAATCATCACAATTATGACAAATCACGGCTTGAACTATATTGCTTTGCATGTAATGAGTCTATCTCATATATTAGTTTCACCTTTTAAGTTGCATTAGTGAAATAAATTAACTTTTGCACGATAGTCTAATTTTTCGAGTTTCACCTGTATATAGAGAGCAGTGTCTATATACAATGAAATATCTATATAGAGAGCAGTGTCTATATACAATGAAATATCTATATAGAGAGCAGTGTCTATATACAATGAAATATCTATATAGAGAGCAGTGTCTATTACAATGCAATATTTATATAGAGAGCAGTGTCTATATACAATAAAATATCTATATAGAGAGTAGTGTCTATATACAATGAAATATCTATATAGAGAGCAGTGTCTATTACAATGCAATATCTATATAGAGAGCAGTGTCTATATACAATAAAATAGCTATATAGAGAGTAGTGTCTATATACAATGAAATACCTATAGAGAGAGCAGTGCCTGGCTATTTGCAATGAAATATCTATATAGACAGCAGTGTCCGCCTATATACAATGAACTGTCAATATAGAGAGCAGTGTCTACCTATATACAGAAAAATATCTATATAAAGAGCAGCATCTGTCTATATATAGAGAGAAGTGTATTTCTATATTATACTATACCCAGTATAGTATTTATATGCAAAGCATTAAATTAAAAAATAGTTTTAATAAAAATGACAACACTTCAGAATCACATCCACCCTTGATGCAACAGTGACCCTGTGAGAAGACCCTAACCCCCCTAGACTGGAAAACAAAGCCACAATAACATATAGTGCAAGCAGTACACATTTACAATTTTGTCATACCTTGTCTAAAGCCAATCAAACTCTATACAAAGAAATGAGGTGTTTTATTGATCCTAGTTGTCATATGAATGTAAATTAAACATGCAGATGACAAGTAGCACTGACTGGCAGTGGCACATTGCCACTAACTAACTTTCAAGTTCTCTACAGGATGACTGGACTGATTCGGAACGATTTCCGGTTACAAATTGTATGGATCATTCTGAGCTAGTGCCTCATGCCCACTATTATGAAAACCAATGCCGGCGGCCGCACAAGAGTTATCTGTACTCATAATGTTTGTGACGTCACTGGGCAGCCGCTGCTTGTGAGAATAGCTCAGCTACAGGATTCAGGAGGTTGATTATGAAACACTGTGTAGCGCTGGTGCTGTTATCATCGGGCTAAGCGGCTTCAAACTCTGAGTTCCAGGGCTCAGGAAGTTAATTATAAGACACAGTCTAGCACTGGCGCTTATATCATTGTATAATTGGCAGCATACTCACCAAACCTGGACATTTTCTTGTCTGGGTCTGATTCATCTTCAAACCCAGACACCAAGTTGGAAATCCAGACTGTCCGCGTCATTGCTGGACAGGTGACAACCCTATTGGTCACCACCATCTTAGGTAATGGTAAATTTATTTATGTAATGTGGGGGTCCCTCCTCACCCTACCTTACCTCCCTCCCAACAGCTCTCTTACCCACCCACTGCCATATTTGTTACTGGCACTCAGTCTGCAAATAACAAATTATGATTTATTTTTACTGTATTTTATAATTTAATCAATTGTGTTTATTTTTCTGTAGTGTAGGGACCCCCTTACCCTCTGAGCAGACAGTGGGGACCGCAACAGGCACCTCTGTGTTGGAAGTAGGTACTATGTCAACTCATCATGCTGGGCAAAGTACTGTGTGATGTAGTACCTACGTCAAATTGGCACAAGGGGTTAATGCCATCCCAGACACCAAGTACCCAGTCAATCAAACACTTGATCTGCGAGTATGCGCCAATGCACAGTCTATTACTATTGCTCATGTACTCTGAATACTTGTGACAATCTCTGATCCGACATTGGCAGTTTGATAGTGAAGTCTGTGCCAATGGGTCATGGAATTAGGGCATTTGTCGCTGTTATTGTGATCTGAATATTGACAATATGGCTGCTGCAGTGTTATGGGTTGACATCTTGTTTATGCTGTATCTTGCCAACAATGACATTGCCCTTCACAAGTGTTGGCAGTTACTTATCTTAAAGGGACAGTAAAACCTTGTCATAACAAGACATTTCTGTTGTGTTGCTATAGAACCAAGTCTAAATGTTTAATAATAATAACAATAACAACCATTTTCCTTATTTGGAGGAGCCAGTCTAGGCTTTAGTCAGAAGACAACAAGTCCAGCCATGGTCATAATGTTAGTAAATTGTTTTGCAGTTGTTATCAGCAAAAAAAAATTGGGAAAATATATGTAGTAGGGTTAGCCTTCAGAACTCAACAGGATGCATTTTAAGTTCAGATAATTAGAAAATCCTCATTTTTTACAGCTAATCCCCGCGAATCTGCAGGGGGCGGCATGGCACAAGTAGTTCACTAGAGACGTTTGTGCAATGTTAAATGCCGACAGCATATGCTGTCAGCATTTAGCGATGTCGGGCAGACATGATCCGCTACAGCGGATCTTATCTACCCGCATCATAATAAATCGGCCCCTAAGTCCTCTCATTTGCCCAGCAAACTGACCACCAGTCACAGGAAAGAAACACAGTATAAACATAACATATGCTGAAGAGAGCAAATGTTTCTATACACATTATAAGCGAGCAAGCAGTTTATTCAGTCCCAGCAATGACTCACGAGACCAGAACCAGTTGTTAGCACATCTATGTTTCAAAGGAGTAGGTAAAGTTCCCCCGTTTAATTCAACATGTGAGTCTACCCAATCAACAAGATATTCCATACATCCATCAGGTTGTAATTCCAAGCAGATAAAGATCTCAAAACCGCATAGCGATCCTAAGCTTTTACCATTTCCCCTGAAATGCTTCTGAAAGATCTTCTTAACATTTTCTAAACTAAATATCAATTAATTTGTTTTGCAATGTTTTAAGGCATTTTTGTGATGTCGGTATACTTGCTATAGGAACTTCTTCCATGTTGCGAGAATTGAGTAGTTACTCAATAGATTCATTGATTATATTCGGGGCTGTGACAATCAGTCAGGTACAAATATCTCTGAATTCTGCAACTGGTTTTATTGGATTTTGGAGATTGTAAAAAGTAAGCATTGTGTCTTCATACCTATATATTATGAGGTGTTGGTAAACTTTACCAGTGCTTTTATAAAAACAATAATCACCAAGATTCTTATAATTTATACCTATTTTAATGAGCGTCCTGTCTGTAAGGAGTAACATACTTTATAAACTCCCCTGCTCTGAGTAATATTGTTGTAATGCTCTTACTCAGCTAGATTACGAGTTGTGCGTTCATCTTTTAACGCTGAAAAAATGGTCATTTCAGCGTTAAAACAGCACCGCAGCCATTACAAGTCTTGTCGCAAGCCTTTTAGCCTGTAAGGCAACGTCAGTCCAGCGCTCGTAAAAATGACATTTTTTCATTGGATTCCCTGCCATTACGAGTTTTGCGGTGAGGCTAAAAAACCTGCGTTACACCCTAAAACTACAAGATCCGTAAATAAGTTTTACGCTACGCTGTTACATAAAACGCATAACTAAACTGCTACAAAGTACACTAAACACCCCTAAGCTACCTATTAACCCCTAAACCAAGGCTCTCCCACATCGCAAACACTATAGTAAAATTATTAACCCCTAATCTGCCGCTCCTGACATCGCCACCACTAAAAAGAATTATTAACCCCTATTCCTCCGCTCCCCGACATCGTCACCACTATCATAAAGTTATTAACCCCTAAACCACCGCCCTCCCGCATCGCAAACACTATTTACATATTATTAACCCCCAATCTGCCATCCGCCCCACTATACTTAAGTTATTAAGCCCCACACCACCGCCACTATAATAAACATATTAACCCCTAAACCGCAAGCCCCCCACAATGAAATATATTAAAATAAACTATTAACCCCTAAACCGAAAGCCCCCCACATTGCAATAAATTAAATTAAACTAGTAACCCCTAAACCTAACGCCCCCCTAACTTTAGATTAAAATTACAATTTCCCTATCTTAAATTAAATTAAAATTTACCTGTCAAATTAAAAAAAACTAAGTTTAAACTAACAATCAAAATAATATAATTATTAAACTAAAATTAAACTATAAATTAAATTAAACTAAACTACACATTAAAAAAATCCTAACACTACTCTAACACTACTCTGAAGAGGCCCCCTGGATAAAGACTTCTCGCCGCTTGGATGAGGACTTTGCCGCCGGGATGAAGATTGAAGAGGCCGTCTGGATGAAGACTTCTCACTGCCTGGATGAGGATTTCGCCGCCGGGATGAAGATCATTCAAGTGGGACTTCAAAAACTGTAAGCGGATCGTCGGGGGTTAGCGTTAGGCTTTTTTTAAGGGTTTTTTGGGTGGGTTTTTATTTTAGATTAGGGTTTGGGCAGCAAAAGAGCTAAATGCCCTTTTAAGGCCAATGCCCATACAAATGCCCTTTTCAGGGCAATGGGTAGCTTAAGTTTTTTAGATATATTTTTTTATTTTGTGGGTTTGGGGGGGTGGGGGTTTGTAATGTTAGTGGGGGTTTGTATTTTTTTTTACAGGTAAAAGAGCTGTTTAACTTAGGGACATGCCCTACAAAAGGCCCTTTTAAGGGCCATTGGTAGTTTATTTTAGATTAGGTTTTGTATTTTGGGGTGTTTTTTTTTTTTAAATGGGTATTAAAGTGAAGGTAATTTTTTAACATGTTGAAGACGCAAAGCAATAATTCTACACTATAATAAGCTAATCGCTAACTTTTTAAAAACAAATGATTATATATTAGTGAAATAAAAGCTATATATAAACCCATACCATTGCTATCTTTACTCCTCCCAACCGCTATTTCCGGATTTTCTAATGAGTGACGTATAGAGCAGTCCCACCCGCTCTATACGTGTTGCCAATGCGCGTTCATGATCCTCAGCTCAACTGCGCATGTCGGAATCAGCGATTTCCTCCGCACTCTGTTTGTTTATTGCTGGCAATAGTGCAAAAAGGACAAGCGCGTTAGCCAAGCTGGGTTTTGGCAGTAAGATGGTACAATACCTCTGCCAGTTAAAACTATTCACTAGATGCGGCCATAAAATATAAATAGTACGCATGCGCAAAACGGGAACACGCATTTACTGAGATAAAGAATTAGCCTTAAGCACATGCACATTTCAGCAAGTAGGCGGATGACGTGGAGTCACGGCCGCCTAACGGCCAGATTTTCAACTGGCTGATCAAAAATCGTGACTAATAGATTTAAAAAAAAAAAAAAAAAAACGGGTTGTTTTTTGCATAGCGGAAAATAGGGAATGTAAACTAAGATTACTGGATTTAGAATAAAAATGTAAAAAAATTATGAATGAAACTCCTATTTATTTTTAAGAAAGAATTGGATTGTGTAACAGCGTCAAGGTAACTTTACCTTCACTTTAAATAAAAATAAAACCTAAGCTAGCTACAATATAACTATTAGTTATATTGTAGCTAGCTTAGGTTTTATTTTACAGGTAAGTATGTATTTAATTTTAAATATGTATTATTTAGTTAATAATTGTAAGTTTAATTTAGCTCTATTGTAATTATGTTAAAGTTAGGGTTACGTTAGGTTTAGGGGTAGGTGTTAATAGTTTAATTTAGATTTGTGCGAAGTGGGGAGCTGGCGGTTTAGGGGTTAATAGCTTTATTTAGTTGTGGCAATGTCGGGGAGCAGCGGAATAGGGGTTAATAGATTTATTATAATGTGGGCGATGTTGGAGTGCAGGGGAATAGGGGTTAATAACTTTAGTATAGTGGCGGCGATATCAGGAGCGGCAGATTAGGGGTTAATAACATTATGTAGGTGCCAGCGAGGTTGGTGGGGGCAGATTAGGGGTGTTTAGACTCAGGGTTTATCTTAGGGTGTTAGGTTTAAACGTTAGTTTTTTTTCCCCCCAAAGACATCAATGGGGCTGCGTTACGGAGCTTTTCATTCCGCGATCGCAGATGTTAGACTTTTTTCTGACCTGCTCTCCCCATTGATGTCTATGGGAAAGCGTGCACGAGCACGTCAAAACAGCGCTTGTTTTTTGTGCAGCATGGAGCTTAAAACCACCATATCACACGCACAAGCCGGGTTTTTAAAAACTTGTAATGGCTACGCAATAGGGGGTTAAATAACACAACTTCTGTCTGAGTCGTGAATGAAATAAAAATTGGGTTTCCTTTAAATTCATTTGTATATGAATCATCCATATTTGATATGTTACATTTTATTTATGTAGTGCACTTCAAACGCAGAGTCTATATACAAATCAGCAAACTAAAGAGCCAAGCACATGTAGCTAGAGGGCTCTGTTTCTTTAAGATATCATGGTAATTCCTGCAATCACATGCTGTGTAACAGATTGTAACCCTTTATAGAGTACATCATAGAGTTCCTAAAAGGTAAAATATCTACACCTCAATGCAGGATCAAGAAGCTTTTATCTACTCTTTGAAGAGAACATCACTAAATTCCTAAAATATTTCCTTTGCTAAGACATCTACAATCCAATGCAGGACGAAGAACCTTGCTAGCTATCAATAAGCTGAAGAGAGCATGATTTGCAATCTAAGGAAATGCCTAAATTCAGTATAACGTATTGGTGAAATACTCAACAGATAAAAACTGCTGCAACATCATAACTAAAAAAAATGCCAGAATTTCTACATAAAACACATTCTGCTGTGAATGATAACAGCAGCTCAAAAGCACCTTCAAAACCTTCTCTCTATAAACCAGTCAAGGCTAACACATGCAGAAAAGAAAACTTTAAAACAGTTAATAAGAAATAGCTTTGAAAATACAAGGATGTAAAAGACAAGATATATCACAAAAGAAATAGAATCTTGATGAATTCTGCATGCTGGGCTGACGTGTATATGAAAATTCCCGACCAAGGCCTAGTTTCCATTGAGGTGGTACAAAATTCTCTCTAGACTTTAGTGGAGATATTTGTTTTTATCACCAGTTTCAATAGTTTACTACCTAAATGGAAATTAGGCCCAAGCCTCTAGAACTTTTCAGAATGTCTACAACCAGCCCCTAAAAACACCTTGATCTATCCAGCAAGACTACTTTACCATAACACAGCAGACACGAATATTTTACATTTCCAAATATTTACACAAACAGGTCCTGTGTTGCAATTGTATTTATGGTTGCTAGCAGTTCCAGTATGATGTGCAAGATATCATGTATAGGGCTGTGCCACCTCACATCGCTATACTGCCCACTAACATAACACTGGAAAAGATAGGTGAAGTGATGTGCAATACATTTCAATCATGTTGTCGTCAACCATTGGCATAACATAAATCTAAGCCAATATGTCCATTTACATATCAGGTATGTTAGGGGGAAAGGGAAACTCATATATATGATGAAATATCTGTAGTAGTAAAAAATAAATGTGCAAATAGTGCAGAATTATTATTATTTTATACATATGAGTGAAGACTCCTCCAAAATGTAGATTCTTTTTTCTGCCACAGGGCTGGAAGCCCTTAGTCTAAGGTTCCTTATTGGGCAGGCAGAAGCAGCATGAGTGTTTTTATTGTTTTACTGCACGGTCTGTACTATACAAAGAAAATAGCTGGTCAGCCAAGCACAATACACAGAAATCCTACAGAGTCACTTGTTCACTTGGCACAAATTAGAACAGTTTGGACAGTGATCTCCCAGAACTAGTGAGAGATACTTGAATACAAAACTAATGATAGATACTTGCATAAAGAACTAGTGAGAGATACTTGAATACAAAACTAATGATAGATACTTGCATAAAGAACTAGTGAGAGATACTTGTATACAGAACTAGTGAGAGATACTTGCATACAGAACTAGTGAGATATACTTGAATACAGAACTAGTGAGAGATACTTGAATACATAACTAGTGAGATACTTGCATACAGAACTAGTGAGAGATACTTGAATACAGAACTAGTGAGAGATACTTGAATACATAACTAGTGAGAGATACTTGCATACAGAACTAGTGAGAGATACTTGCATACAGAACTAGTGAGAGATACTTGAATACAGAACTAGTGAGAGATACTTAAATACAGAACTAGTGAGAGATACTTAAATACAGAACTAGTGAGAGATACTTAAATACAGAACTAGTGAGAGATACTTGAATACAGAACTAGTGAGAGATACTTGAATACAGAACTAATGATAGATACTTGCATAAAGAACTAGTGAGAGATACTTGAATTAAGAACTAGTGAGAGATACTTGAATACAGAACTAGTGAGAGATACTTGAATACAGAACTAATGATAGATACTTGCATAAAGAACTAGTGAGAGATACTTGCATACAGAACTAGTGAGAGATACTTGAATACAGAACTAGTGAGAGATACTTGAATACAGAACTAGTGAGAGATACTTGCATACAGAACTAGTGAGAGATACTTGAATACAGAACTAGTGAGAGATACTTGAATTAAGAACTAGTGAGAGATACTTGAATACAGAACTAGTGAGAGATACTTGCATACAGAACTAGTGAGAGATACTTGAATACAAAACTAATGATAGATACTTGAATACAGAACTAGTGAGAGATACTTAAATACAGAACTAGTGAGATATACTTGAATACAAAACTAATGATAGATACTTGAATACAGAACTAGTGAGAGATACTTAAATACAGAACTAGTGGGAGATACTTGAATACAGAACTAGTGAGAGATACTTGCATACAGAACTAGTGAGAGATACTTGAATACAGAACTAGTGAGAGATACTTGAATTAAGAACTAGTGAGAGATACTTGAATACAGAACTAGTGAGAGATACTTGCATACAGAACTAGTGAGAGATACTTGAATTAAGAACTAGTGAGAGATACTTGAATACAGAACTAGTGAGAGATACTTGAATACAGAACTAATGATAGATACTTGCATAAAGAACTAGTGAGAGATACTTGCATACAGAACTAATGATAGATACTTGCATAAAGAACTAGTGAGAGATACTTGTATACAGAACTAGTGAGAGATACTTGCATACAGAACTAGTGAGAGATACTTGAATACAGAACTAGTGAGAGATACTTGAATACATAACTAGTGAGAGATACTTGCATACAGAACTAGTGAGAGATACTTGAATACAGAACTAGTGAGAGATACTTGAATACATAACTAGTGAGAGATACTTGCATACAGAACTAGTGAGAGATACTTGCATACAGAACTAGTGAGAGATACTTGAATACATAACTAGTGAGAGATACTTGCATACAGAACTAGTGAGAGATACTTGCATACAGAACTAGTGAGAGATACTTGAATACAGAACTAGTGAGAGATACTTAAATACAGAACTAGTGAGAGATACTTAAATACAGAACTAGTGAGAGATACTTAAATACAGAACTAGTGAGAGATACTTCAATACAGAACTAGTGAGAGATACTTGAATACAGAACTAATGATAGATACTTGAATACAGAACTAGTGAGAGATACTTGAATACAGAACTAGTGAGAGATACTTGAATACAGAACTAGTGAGAGATACTTGAATTAAGAACTAGTGAGAGATACTTGAATACAGAACTAGTGAGAGATACTTGAATACAGAACTAATGAGAGATACTTGCATACAGAACTAGTGAGAGATACTTGAATACAGAACTAGTGAGAGATACTTGAATACAGAACTAGTGAGAGATACTTGCATACAGAACTAGTGAGAGATACTTGAATACAGAACTAGTGAGAGATACTTGAATTAAGAACTAGTGAGAGATACTTGAATACAGAACTAGTGAGAGATACTTGAATACAGAACTAGTGAGAGATACTTGCATACAGAACTAGTGAGAGATACTTGAATACAAAACTAATGATAGATACTTGAATACAGAACTAGTGAGAGATACTTAAATACAGAACTAGTGAGATATACTTGAATACAAAACTAATGATAGATACTTGAATACAGAACTAGTGAGAGATACTTAAATACAGAACTAGTGGGAGATACTTGAATACAGAACTAGTGAGAGATACTTGCATACAGAACTAGTGAGAGATACTTGAATACAGAACTAGTGAGAGATACTTGAATTAAGAACTAGTGAGAGATACTTGAATACAGAACTAGTGAGAGATACTTGCATACAGAACTAGTGAGAGATACTTGAATTAAGAACTAGTGAGAGATACTTGAATACAGAACTAGTGAGAGATACTTGAATACAGAACTAATGATAGATACTTGCATAAAGAACTAGTGAGAGATACTTGCATACAGAACTAGTGAGAGATACTTGAATTAAGAACTAGTGAGAGATACTTGAATACAGAACTAGTGAGAGATACTTAAATACAGAACTAGTGAGAGATACTTGAATACAGAACTAGTGAGAGATACTTGAATACAGAACTAGTGAGAGATACTTGAATACAGAACTAGTGAGAGATACTTGAATTAAGAACTAGTGAGAGATACTTGAATTAAAAACTAGTGAGAGATACTTGAATACAGAACTAGTGAGAGATACTTGAATTAAGAACTAGTGAGAGATACTTGAATACAGAACTAGTGAGAGATACTTGAATTAAGAACTAGTGAGAGATACTTGAATACAGAACTAGTGAGAGATACTTGCATACAGAACTAGTGAGAGATACTTGAATACAGAACTAGTGAGAGATACTTGAATACAGAACTAATGATAGATACTTGCATAAAGAACTAGTGAGAGATACTTGCATACAGAACTAGTGAGAGATACTTGAATACAGAACTAGTGAGAGATACTTGAATACAGAACTAGTGAGAGATACTTGCATACAGAACTAGTGAGAGATACTTGCATAAAGAACTAGTGAGAGATACTTGCATACAGAACTAATGATAGATACTTGCATAAAGAACTAGTGAGAGATACTTGTATACAGAACTAGTGAGAGATACTTGCATACAGAACTAGTGAGAGATACTTGAATACAGAACTAGTGAGAGATACTTGAATACATAACTAGTGAGAGATACTTGCATACAGAACTAGTGAGAGATACTTGAATACATAACTAGTGAGAGATACTTGCATACAGAACTAGTGAGAGATACTTGCATACAGAACTAGTGAGAGATACTTGAATACAGAACTAGTGAGAGATACTTAAATACAGAACTAGTGAGAGATACTTAAATACAGAACTAGTGAGAGATACTTAAATACAGAACTAGTGAGAGATACTTGAATACAGAACTAGTGAGAGATAATTGAATACAGAACTAATGATAGATACTTGAATACAGAACTAGTGAGAGATACTTGAATACAGAACTAGTGAGAGATACTTGAATACAGAACTAGTGAGAGATACTTGAATTAAGAACTAGTGAGAGATACTTGAATACAGAACTAGTGAGAGATACTTGAATACAGAACTAATGATAGATACTTGGCATTTTCAGGACTAAGAAATAATAGTCTGTCAACTAGTTGGGTCCTAGACTACACTGCTAGTGGAAGAACGGATGAAATGGGATAGAGTGCTAATCACACATAGGCAGCATGCAGGACTTTAAACAGTTAACAACATTTTATTGTCATTAAGACTAAGCAAATTTTCAAGCAACCATTTATGACAAAGATGTGACACTGCAACAAACTGTGGTAAGCTCTAAGCTAAGTATGATTTGCTAAGTACAAAGAAGGATCCCTTGTTAAGAATCTACATCATGTTTAAACATCTCACTTGAAATACATTTATTGATGTAGTTGCAATAATTTAAGTCTATATACAGATACATTCACTTTCTCTTTTTAAATAAAGCACTTAGCAGAATACAGTTACAACTAAAAAAAATAAAATTAAAAATGAACCAATAATTTTAGAACAAGATATGGAGAGAAAAAATGGCAGATACCAGGAAAAGAAAAGTAGAAACTCAAACAACAGTTAAAGTATTCATAGAAAAGCTATGTAAACAAGAATCTGCATTCGTGATAATCCTCCCAGTGGAGTGGCAGAGATCGGTATCAATATCTCCCTAAGTACTGGCATTTCTGTATACAGAAAGATATAAAAACAGGTATGTACTTTCTGTAAGCTAAATCCATTTGAATGGGTTGTGGTTTCAATGCACAAAAATCACTATTTCATTTACAAAAATAAACAATCAATTTCCCATTCATTCAATACTATACATCTGGTATATCAAGTAGTTAGCGCATATTAAAGGGAAACCCTTTTTACAGTACAGCGTCCCTTTAAATCTTGGGAAAATAAACAGGGGCAAATTGAACATCAGCTCTAGGAAGGTGGCCCTCTGTTGTCCTAAGGTGTTTTTAACTGGCTGCCTAATCACATGGGATGCTATCACAATAAAATGCACTTATTTCAAAAGATTTCAACTAATTCAGTTTGCCCAAGGGGAAATAAACAAGATGTCTATTACTTTCAGCAAGAAGCATTGTGCCGTTTTCAGCTAATCTGGTCAAATTGTGTAGTGGATTTTGAAAGTAATATTACAGCCATGGTCAAATTACAGGCAACACAGAGTGCAGGCTACTGACCAGAAGGTGGTAATATGGGTGAGGGCATCTGTGTGAATATGTGTCTTTACATGACTGCTTGTGTTGGTGCTTCCATATAAGTGCCTATATACAGTATATGTGCTGGACTGTTTCAGCATTATTATTATTTGCATCTCTTTGTCCATCTGAATCTGTAAGTTCATATAATCATATACATGCTTGCCTCAGAGGCTCCAGCTGTCCTATGTTTTGCAGGTTGAATGGGATCACAGTCTCACAGTCCTGCTTCTAACTAGACAGGTTGCTGCAGTGACTGCGGGCAGTGGTTTAATTATGATCTAGGCATGCTCACTACCACAACAGCCTGACTGGAGCTGGGATTTGTAGTTTAGCTAGTAATGCAACAGCACAGCAGGTAAGGCCAGTAGGATATTTTGTTGTATAGCAAGAGTTATTATGCCTCTTTATATATACCTAGTTCATTCTCATCTCATATATTGTACAGAATACTGGATACTATAAACAAGAAACTATTCATAACAGGGCTACTACATTGGTACATTGTATAACAAATAAGCCTTAAAGGAACAGTCTAATCCAAAACAAACTTTCATTATTCAGATACAGCTAGATTACAAGTTTTGCGTTGCGGATTGTAACGCATAAAATATGGCATTTTCAGCATTAAAACAGCACCGCAGCTATTATAAGTGTTGTCGGTATAGCTGTACCGCACACTTTTTAGCCTGTACCGCAACGTCAGTCCCGCACACGTAACAATGACGTTTTATTATGGGATTCCCATTGGCTATTCAAATCAGCCGATAGGATTTAAGCAGCTCTCATTCTATTGGCTAATTCGAATTAGCCACTAGAATGAGAGCTGCTTAAATCCTAATTCGAATTAGCCAATAGAATGAGAGCTGCTTAAATTCTATTGGCTGATTTGAATAGCCAATAGGATTTTAGCAGCCCTAATTCCTATTGGCTGATTCAAAATTTGGAGCCAATAGGAATGCAAGGGATGCCATCTTGAATCGCATCCCTTGCATTGAAGATTCAGTGTATGGCTGAGACCGTATGAAGAGGATGCTTCACGCCGGAAGTCTTCAGGATGGACCAGCTCCGCGCCGGCTGGATGAAGATAGAAGAGGCCGTCTGGATGAAGACTTCTTGCCTCATGGATGAGGACTTCGCCAGCTGGATAAAGATCGAAGAGGCCGCCTGGATGAAGACTTCTTGCCGCATGGATGAGGACTTCACCGGCTGGATGAAGATCGAAGAGGCCGCTTGGATGAAGACTTCTTGCCGCATGGTTGAGGACTTCGCCAGCTGGATGGCTCCTTCAAGCGGGACTGTAAGTGGATCATCGGGGGTTAGTGTTAGGTTTTCTAAGGGTTTTTTGTTTAGTTTAGGGTCTGGGCAGTAAAAGAGCTCAATGCCCTTTTAAGGGCAATGCCCATACAAATGCCCTTTTCAAGGCAATGGTGAGCTTAGGTTATTTTAGATAGTTTTTTATTTGGGGGGGTTGGTTGGGTGGTGGGTTTTACTGTTGGGGGGTGTTTGTATTTTTTTTTACATGTAAAAGAGCTGATATATTTGGGGCAATGCCCCACAAAAGGCCCTTTTAATGGCAATTGGTAGTTTTTGTAGGCTAGGGTTTTTTTTTATTTTGGGTGGGCTTTTTTATTTTGATAGGGCTATTAGATTAGGTGTAATTCTTTTTTATTTTAGATAATTTGTTTGTTATTTTTCGTAATGTATATTTTTAGGGGGTGTTTATCTCAGGGCAATGCCCTACAAAAGGCCCTTTAAAGGGCCCTTGGTAGTTTGGGGGGTGGGGGGTTGTATAGTGTTAGGATGTGTTTCTATTATTTTTAAAGTAAAAGAGCTGTTTATCTCAGGACAATGCCCTATAAAAGGCACTTTTAAGGGCCCCCCAAAAAGCCCTTTTAAGGGCCCTTGGTAGTTTATTCTAGAGTAAGATTTTTTATTTTGGGGTGTTTTTTTTAAGGGTATTAGAATAGGATTAATCTTTATTTTTTTGGATAATTTCGTGTTTTTTTATTTTTGGTAATGGTAAGGTTTTTTATTTTTTGTAATGTTAAGTTTTAGTGTAAGGCAGCTACTAGACCAGAGCGGGAGCGAGCTACATTGATTTTAATGGCGCGACCGGGCACACAGTGTTGCAGAGATGCGCTGTGTAAAATCCAGACCCGCTCAGTAGAGCAAGGAGCGGCATTCTGGTAAAAAGAGGGTTTAGTTACAATTTCTCTGCAATCCCTTAAAGTATAAATTTGCAGAATTATATAACATTAGTTTGTAAGTTTACTGCCCCTTTAAATAGGAATTATTTAGTTAATAATTGTAAATTTTGTTTATATCTAATTTAATTATGTTAAAGTTAGGGGGGTTAGGATTAGGTTTAGGTTTAGGGGTTAATATAGTTTAATTTAGCTTGTTGCGATGTGGGGAGCTGGCGGTTTAGGGGTTAATAGGTTTATTTAATTAATAATTGTAAATTTAATTTAGCTATATTTATATTATGTTAAAGTTAGGGGGTGTTAGGGTTATGTTTAGGGGTTAATATAGTTTGATTTCGCTTGTTGCGATGTGGGGGGCTGGCGGTTTAGGGGTTAATAAATGTAGTATAGTGGCGGCGATATCGGGAGCGGCAGATTAGGGGTTAATCATTTTATTTAGGTAGCGGCGATATCGGGAGCAGCAGATTAGGGGTTAATAACTGTAGGCAGGCGTCGGCAATGTTGGGGGCAGCAGATTAGGGGTGTTGAGACGTAGGGTTTATGTTAGGGTGTTAGGTTGATACGTTAGTTTTTTTCCCCCATATACATCAATGGGGCTGCGTTACCGAACTTTTGTTTTCCGCGATTGCAGGTGTTAGGTTTTTTTTTGCCGGCTCTCCCCATTGATGTCTATGGGGAAATCGTGCACGAGCACATTTCAGCAGCGATCTGATTGTGTGCGGTATGGAACTCAACGCAACCATATCGCACGCAAAAGGCGTATGTTTGAAAACTTGTAATAGCAGCGCTATAGGAAATTAAATAACGTAACTTTTGTTGCGTTCGTTAATTTCTCTATAGCACTCAAAACTTGCAATCTAGCTGATAGGGCATGTAATTTTAACCCCTTAGTGACTAGAGCACTTTTAAATTTTCTGACTGTTAAGGACCAGGGCTATTTTTACATTTCTGTGGTGTTTGTGTTTAGCTGTAATTTTCCTCTTACTCATTTACTGTACCCACACATACCATTATTTTTATCATATATTATAATTTACTGTAAAAAAATATATAAAATATGATGAAAAAATTTAAAAATAAAACACACTTTTTCTAACTTTGACCCCCAAAATCTGTTAGACATCTACAACCACCAAAAAACACCCATGCTAAATAGTTTCTAAATTTTGTCCTGAGTTTAGAAATACCCAATGTTTACATGTTCTTTGCAAGTTATAGGGCAATAAATACAAGTAGCACTTAGCGATAGTTACATTGGAACACTGATATCTGTCAGGAATCCCTGAATATCCCTTGACATGTATATATATTTTTTTTAGTAGACAACCCAAAGTATTGATCTAGGCCCATTTTGGTATATTTCATGCCACCATTTCACCGCCAAATGCGATCAAATAAAAAAAATTGTTAATTTTTTCACAAACTTTAGGTTTCTCACTGAAATTATTTACAAACAGCTTGTGCAATTATGGCACAAATGGTTGTAAATGCTTCTCTGGGATCCCCTTTGTTCAGAAATAGCAGACTTATATGGCTTTGGCATTGCTTTTTGGTAATTAGAAGGCCGCTAAATGCCGCTGTGCAACACATGTGTATTATGCCCAGCAGAGAAGGGGTTAATTAGGGAGCTTGTAGGGTTAATTTTAGCTTTAGTGTAGTGTAGTAGACAACCCAAAGTATTGATCTAGGCCCATTTTGGTATATTTCATGCCACCATTTTACCGCCAAATGTGATCAAATAAAAAATCGCTAACATTTTCACAATTTTAGGTTTCTCACTGAAATTATTTACCAACAGTTAGTGCAATCATGACACAAATGGTTGTAAATACTTCTCTGGGATCACCTATGTTCAGAAATAGCAGACATATATGGCTTTGGAGTTGCTTTTTGGTAATTAGAAGGCCGTTAAATGCCGCTGCGCATCACACTTGTATTATGCCCAGCAGTGAAGGGCTTAATTAGGTAGGTAACTTCTAGGGAGCTTGTAGGGTTAATTTTAGCTTTAGTGTAGAGATCAACATCCCACTCCCTGATCCCTCCCAAACAGCTCTCTTCCCTCCCCAATACCACAATTGTCCCCACCATCCTAAATACTGGCAGAAACTCTGCCAGTACTAAAATTAAAAGCATTTTTTTTAAAACTTTTTTTTATATTGATTCTGCAGTGTTGGACCCCCCTTAGCCCCTAACCTCCCTGACCCCCCACAGCTTTCTAACCCTCCCCCCTCTACCTACTTGCCGCCATCTTGGCTACTGGCAGTATCCAGTTTGCCCAAAAAATGTTTTATTTTTTATTTTTCTGTATTTTCTGTAGAGTAGCTGCCCCCACTCAATACCCTACCCACCCTCCCCCCCCCCCCCAGATCCCTTGGCCCTCTCTGCATCAGTAGTTTAAAAATGGTATTGCAGTGATGCCTCAATATCGAGGCAGCACTACAATACCCTGGAAGCGGCTCGAAGCAATCACGATCACTTCCAGCACTTCAAACCCCAGAGGACGTGCCAGGCACGTCCTTGGTCGTTAAGGGTAGTTTTTTGGAGGACGTACCTGGCACGTCCTCGGTTGTTAAGGGGTTAAACAATTTTCCAATTTACTTCTATCACCAATTTTGCTTTGTTCTCTTGCTATTCTAAGTTGAAAACTAAATATAGGAGGTTTATATGCTAATTTCTAAGCCCTTCAAGGCGGCCTCTTAGCTCAGGGCATTTTGACAGTTTTTCACCACTAGAGGGTGTTAGGTCATGTGTTTCATATAGATAACACTGTGCTCACGCACGTGGAGTTCCTAGAAGCCTGCCCTGATTGGCTAAAATGCAAGGCTGTAAAAAGAACTGAAATAAGGGGCAGTTTGCAAAGGCTTAGATACAAGATAATCACAGAGGTAAATAGTGTATTAATATAACTGTGTTCGTTATGCAAAACTGGGGAATGGGTAATAAAGGGATTATCTATCTTTTAAAATAATAAATATTCTGGTGTAAACTGTCCCTTTAAGGGAACATGAAACTGTAATTCCCCCATAAAACAACATTTAGATAGAGCAGGCAAAAAAGACATTTTAATTTACTTCTATCAAATTAAAGTTGTTCCACTGGTATCATTTGCTGAAAAGGATACCTAGGTAGGCTTAGGAGCAGCAATGCACTACTGGGACCTGGCTGGTAATTGGTAGCTACACACATATGCCTCTTGTCATTGGCTCAGCAGATGTGTTCAGCTAGCTCCCAGTAGTGCATTGTTGCTCTAAAGCTGACTTTACTATGTGTATATCTCCACTGAAAGAGTTAAACACAGTTATATGCAAGTAATAGTGCAATAATAAAATGCTGTATTACATTTCCTACAGGATTCAGAACTCAGACGTTATAAAATGCTACACAGTGATTCCTGGATCAGTGCAGGAGCTCACTGACATCTGACCTACACAATTACTGCAAAGAAGATAGGAAATCTTATATTTTAGGAGAATTTTGGGGTTCCTTTACGTGCAAAAACAACATAGATTTGCTAACAAAATAACAGGTTTGCAGGGGTGCTTCATTGCCAGTCTATACATTGGCCTCTAGTTATCAACGTGTCTACTTACCTGCCATCGCCGGCCCCAATACGCCCGCCTAAGCTCACCTACCATCGCTGCCGTGGACCTGAATAATCTCACCAAAGTTATCAATAAAGCTGTTAAAAAGCCGCGCACCAAGTACGGGGCTATGAGCAGCGGACTGTGACAGTTATCACTCATCCGATCTCGCTGCTCTTCTGCTTTTTCCCAGCTTTATTGCTAGCCTGTCACTAAGCACCCACACTAAACTACACTGTTCTACCCCCTATACCGGCGCCCCCGGAGCCCCCCGCAACTATAATAAATGTATTAACCCCTAAACCGCCGCTCCCGGAGCCCACCACCACCTACATTATACCTAGTAACCCCTATCCTGCCCCCCCTATACCGCCGCCACCTATAATAAATGTATTAACCCCTATCCTGCCGATCCCGGACCCCTTCGCAACTAAATAAATTGTTTAACCCCTAAACCGCTGCTCCCGGACCCCGCGCCACCTATATTAAACTTATTAACCCCTAATCTGCCCCCCCTACACCGTCGCCACCTATAATAAATGTATTAACCCCTATCCTGCCCCCCCTATACCGCCGCAACCTATAATAAAATTATTAACCCCTAAACCTAAGTCTAACCCTAACCCTAACACCCCCCTAACTTAAATATTAATTAAATACATCTAAATATTATAACTCTTATTAACTAAATTAATCCTATTTAAAACTAAATACTTACCTGTAAAATAAACCCTAATATAGCTACAATATAAATAATAATTATATTGTATCTATTTTAGGATTTATTTATTTTTAATCTCGCATTCTATTGGCTGATCGGAACAGCCAATAGAATGCGAGCTCAATCTGATTGGCTGATTGGATCAGCCAATCGGATTGAACTTCAATCTGATTGGCTGATTTAATCAGTCAATCAGATTTTTCCTACCTTAATTCCGATTGGCTGATAGAATCCTATCAGCCAATCGGAATTCGAGGAACGCCATCTTGGATGACGTCACTTAAAGGAACCGTCATTCGTCGTTCAGTTATCGGTGGAAGAAGATGGCTCCGCGTCGGCTCGTCTGAAGATGGCTCCGCTCCGCTCCGGATGGATGAAGATTGAAGACGCCGCCTGGATGATAACTTCAATCGGATGGAAGACTTCTTCAGCGCCCCTTGGATGATGACTTCAATCGGATGGAAGACTTCTTCAGCGCCCCTTGGATGATGACTTCTGCCGCTCCGGATGTCTTCTTCTGTTCCACCGTTGGTCGGCTGGCTGAAGACGGTTAAAGGTAGGATGATCTTCAGGGGGGTAGTGTTAGGTTTATTTAAGGGGGGTTTGGGTTAGAGTAGGGGTATGTGGGTGGTGGGTTTTAATGTTGGGGGGTTGTATTTTATTTTTACAGGCAAAAGAGCTGAATTCTTTGGGGCATGCCCCGCAAAAGGCCCTTTTAAGGGCTGGTAAGGTAATAGAGCTGTTAACTTTTTAATGTAGAATAGGGTAGGGCATTTTTTTTATTTTGGGGGGCTTTGTTATTTTATTAGGGGGCTTAGATTAGGTGTAAGTAGCTTAAAATTGTTGTAATCTTTTTTAAATGTTTGTAACTTATTTTTTTTATTTTTTGTAACTTAGTTTTGGTTTTTTTTGTATTTAAGTTAGTTTATTTAAAGGGACACTGTACCCCAAAAAATTATTTTGTAATTCAGAAAGAGCATACAATTTTAAGCAACTTTCTAATTTACTCCTATTATCAATTTTTCTTCGTTCTCTTGCTATCATTATTTGAAAAAGAAGGCATCTAAGCTTTTTTTTGGTTTCAGTACACTGGACAGCACTTTTTTATTGGTGGATGAATTTATCCACAAATCAGCAAGGACAACCCAGGTTATTCACCAAAAATGGGCCGGCATCTAAACTTACATTCTTGCATTTCAAATAAAGATACCAAGAGAAAGAAGAAAATTTGATAATAGGAGTAAATTAGAAAGTTGCTTAAAATTTCATGCTCAATCTGAATCACGAAAGAAAATTTTTGGGTACAGTGTCCCTTTAATTGTATTTAATTGTAGTTATTTGTAGGTAATTTATTTAATTAATTTAATGATAGTGTAGTGTTAGGTTTAATTGTAACTTAGGTTAGGATTTATTTTACAGGTAATTTTGTATTTCTTTTAGCTAGGTAGTTATTAAATAGTTAATAACTATTTAATAACTATTCTATCTAAAATACATACAAATTTACCTGTAAAATAAATTTAAATCCTAAAATAGCTACAATGTAATTATTAATTACATTGTAGCTATTTTAGGGTTTATTTTACAGGTAAGTATTTAGTTTTAAATAGGATTAATTTAGTTAATAAGTTATAATATTTAGATGTATTTAATTAATATTTAAGTTAGGGGGGTGTTAGGGTTAGACTTAGGTTTAGGGGTTAATAATTTTATTATAGTTGCAGCGGTGTAGGGGGGGCAGGATAGGGGTTAATAATTTTATTATAGTTGCGGCGGTGTAGGGGGGGCAGGATAGGGGTTAATAATTTTATTATAGTGGCGGCAGTGTAGGGGGGGCAGGATAGGGGTTAATAATTTTATTATAGTTGCGGCGGTGTAGGGGGGGCAGGATAGGGGTTAATCATTTTATTATAGTTGCGGCGGTGTAGGGGGGGCAGGATAGGGGTTAATAAATTTATTATAGTGGTGGCAGTGTAGGGGGGGCAGGATAGGGGTTAATACATTTATTATAGGTGGTGGCGGTGTAGGGGGGCAGGATAAGGGTTAATAGGTATTATGTAGGTGGTGGCGGGGTCAGGGAGCGGCGGTTTAGGGGTTAATCAGTTTATTAGAGTGGCGGTGGGTTCCGGGAGCAGCAGTTTAGGGGGTAATAACTTTATTTAGGTGGTGGCGGTGTATGGGGAGCAGATTAGGGGTGTTTAGACTCGGGGTAATGTGAGAGTGTTAGATGCAGACATCTCCCATAGGAATCAATGAAATGTCGGGCAGCAGCGAACATGAACTTTCGCTATGGTCAGACTCCCATTGATTCCTATGGGATCCGCCGCCTCCAGGGCTGCGGATTGAAAACCAGGTACGCTGGGCCAGAAAAGTGCCGAGCGTACCTGCTAGTTTTTTGATAACTAGCAAAAGTAGTCAGATTGTGCCGAACTTGTGTGCGGAACATCTGGAGTGACGTAAGAATTGATCTGTGTCGGACTGAGTCCGGCGGATCGAAGCTTACGTCACTAAATTCTACTTTTGCCGGTGTGTAGGGCTTGATAACTAAGGCGAATCAGCCTCGCCACAAATACGCTGCGGAATTCCAGCGTATTTGAGGTTGACGGCTTGATAACTAGAGGCCTATGTGTACAAATGACTTTAATGCCCCTTTAATGACCAGAGGAAAGGGACAGATGTGATGCAGCAAAAACCTTTAAAGGGCCATAATAGTCAAAAAATGATATTGAAGCATGTATTTTTTTTACTTTGATGGCCCTTTAAGTATATAAATAGATTTAAGATGCTGAAAGCATATTTCACAAACCGCATCATCAGGACTAGTGGTTATAATCTCAAATTAGTGGGTTGCAGGTTCAGAATTATTTTTTTTACAGTGGTGGTTCATTCATGAAGTGGACTTCTAACAGAGGTGGTAAAGATAAATACCATAAGGCGGATACGGCCAACAAAAAGCAAATCTAAGACTGTGTATCATAGATGTGTGGGTGCAGAAAAAACAACAACCAGATAATATGTACTTTGCAGGTCTTCTCATTGCGCCCTACAACCTTACCTAAATCTGGCCCTGTACCACTGGACAGTTTTAAGAATATTATTATTTGTGTGTGTAATAGTCATATATTTATATGCAACCTTTAAAACCTCTAAAATATTGCTATGCAGCCCCTGTGTGTTAGGAAACTGGGCATCACTGTCAAGAATACCTGGCATATGCATAAGGTTACCCTGGGGATTAATTAACCTTACAAATCAGATAGATAGAATATATAGGTTTCTGGGTCTTATCTGATGTAGAAATGAAAAAAACTGCTGGGGGTAACTGCTAGCAACAAAAACACCAGTATCAGTCAATGCAGCAGCATATATCCCCAGCTAAACATGTTTAACTGTGCAAGATGAGCCACTCTGTGTTCCATTTAGCTTTAAGAATATACATGTGATTCAGATAGCGCATGCAATAAAAAAAAAAAAAAAGTCTTAAAAAAAAACAGTCTTTGGTATCTTTTGTTAAACAGGAAACCTAGGTATGCCCAGGGGTGTCACCTGCATTGAGTAATATATGGCAGCACTGCTTTAACAATGATATTGAAAAGAAAATGTAAACAAAAGAAATACTTTCATATTAAATAATAAAACTTCTAGAGCGCTGGGAGCTTTGCTAATCCCGACCCTTCTTCACAGAGCCCTGGAGCTTAGCACGGCAAATGTTCTAAATGAGAAGGTCCTTTAGCGCAGGTCCTGAGTTCCACCGCACTAAGGCTCCTATTAGCGCCCCGGGGCTCTGTGAAGAAGGGTCGGGATTAGCTCTGCAGCGCTAGAGAAGCTACAGGTGAACTTTTATATTTATATTTGATTAACGAAACTAATGAAAATGTTCAACGAATATTCTGTATTCATTTATTTTAAAACCAAAAGAATACCAAATAGCATGGCAGCCAAATATTTGGAAAACTACATTTGCAGAATATTCCATCTAAAAGATTCAGCTGAACCAAATTTTTTGCCCGTGCACATGTCTAGTTAGAGAGGTTACTATAAACAACCACAGAAAAAGAATCTATCAAGGCAGAACATGGCGTGATCTGAAATGTCATCACAGAAAATGCAGCCTGTCTGCAGAAAGAAAGGGGCACATGCAGGAAATGTAAGCACTTTTGCTTTTTAGCACTGCTCCACAACAGGCTGTTTTCTTTGAACGGTGCTTTGCCCTGGCTGCACTGTGTACCTTTCCTTAACACAGTTCATCCACAGCAAAGCACTGTTTGAAGAGAACAGTGAAATACAGGGCAGTACTGCAAAGCAGCAGGGCATTAATTGATGACTGACTCTCAGGGATTTTTTTAACTACCCCCCCTAGCTTTTCCGATCTTCAAAGCTGTGTGAGCAATGGACCTTATTTATTGCTACATTTTAAAAGACATTTTCTTTTTTTTCTTTTTTTCTCTGCAGCTAATTTGCAATGCAATTTTCAACTGCTGCAAAATATTATAAAAAAACTTTAAAAATTGCTTTATTCTTCAGTTAAGCACCAGCTCAATTGCAATCTAAAGTGTAACTGCCTAACTTAAAATTGTATTTCATTTCAAATGACCCCGCAGAAATTTTTTTGACTAAAAATGTCATTGCAGAAAGAATTTCTGCCTCTGGGGTATCAAGCACTAATTAATGGAAAAAGTAACTAAAAACGTAACTTTTACTGATCATAAATTAAACAGAAAAAATAGAGCAAACTAAACAGCTATAGGGTCTGTAGCTACCAAATTAAAAACTGTCTTTATGTAAAACTAGCAGAAGAGGGGCTGCAGAAATATCAGTTGTCAAATGACTTCCCCACATAGAAAATCAACCTCCGACTTATCCCCTTTTCCCTTTATGGGTTCCCACAAAAATAATTTAAAAAGTGTTGTTTGAAGGGACAGTAAATGCTGTGATCGGAGATGTCATTTCATGAATCAGATAGGGAAAGTAATTTTAAACAACTTTCCAGTTTAGTTCTATTATAAAATTTGCTTTGTTCTTTTGGTACTCTTTGTTGAAGACTAAACCTAGTTATGGCTGATAGGAGCTTAGTAGCGTGCATGTGTCTATAGCAGTCTATGGCAGAATTGTTTTGTAACTATATATAACAGGCAAGATTACATATTTGGCGTCATCCGCAAAAGCCGGCGACGCCGTTTTTTACGCAGTTTTGGTATCACATATACAGTGCCACATATAAATGCGGCACGTATATTTCAGCTGTCGGCCGCTAACTTTTACTCCCATAAGCCAACATAGAACCGCGTCGCAAATCGGTATCACATATTCAGCGCAAGGACTTACACAGTGAAAGTTGAAAAATTTTACTCCATTTTCACCTCGCCCCAAAAAGGCAGACACAGCAAGCCTTGCACTGGGTGTGTGAGCACCATAACTCCCAGAAAATAGTGAAAAACACCTAACGCATGCAAAATATCTACCTCCTCAAAAATAACTAACACCTAATGCATGCGTAATATCTATCTACCTGTCAACCGCAATCCCCACCGCAATAACTAATAAAGTATATTAATCCCTAATCCACCAACCCCCACATCGCAATAAACATAATAAATGTATTAACCCCTAATCTGCCATTAACCCACATCACAATAAACCTAATAAATGTATTAACCCCTAATCCACCACTAACCCCCATCGCAATAAACCTAATAAAACTATTAACCCCTAATCCGCCAAACCAACACAATGCAATAATCCTAATAAATCTATTAACCCCTAATCCGCAAAACCCCCACAACGCAAATAACTAATTAAATTATTAAGCCCCCTAACCTAACACCCCCTAAATTAACCCCAATTACCTAAATTAAATATTTAAATACTAAATTACAATTAAAATAAAAAAGCTATCATTACTTAAAAAAAAAAAAAATATCTAAAATTACCAAAAATACTCTTAAAAGAGCTAAATGCCCTTTAAAGGACAATGCCCATACAAATACCCCTTTAGGGGCAATGGGTAGTTTAGGATTTTTTAGTGTTAGTTTTTTTTTATTTGGGGGGTTTGTTGAGTGGTGGGTTTTACTGTTACAGGGGGGATTTAGTATTTTTTACAGTAAAAGAGCTGTTTAATTTAGGGCAGTGACCTACAAAGGTCATAGGGATTAGCTTTAATTTTTTTATTTTGGATAATTTTGTTTATTATTGTCTGTAATGTTAGACTTTTTTATTTTTGGTAATTTTAGATTAATTTAATTTTCGTGTTTTTTATTTTTAAGTAATGTTAGCTTTTTTATTTTCATTGTAATTTAGTAATTTAGGTAATTGGGGTTAATTTAGGGGGTGTTAGGTTAGGAGGTTTAGTAATTTAATGTTATTT
Organism: Bombina bombina; assembly: GCF_027579735.1. Lineage (NCBI taxonomy): Eukaryota > Metazoa > Chordata > Amphibia > Anura > Bombinatoridae > Bombina > Bombina bombina. The sequence goes on from NC_069502.1 coordinate 114,739,095, forward strand.
GTGTTGTGGGGGTTTGGTCGATCAGGGGTTAATAGATGTATTAGGATTACTGCGTTGTGTGGGTTTGGCGGATTAGGGGTTAATAGTTTTATTAGGTTTATCGCGATGTGGGTTAATGGCGGATTAGGGGTTAATACATTTATTACGTTTATTGCGATGTGGGTTAATGCTGGATTAGGGATTAATACATTTCTTAGGTTTATTGTGATGTGGGTTAATGGCGGATTAGGGGTTAATACATTTACTAGGTAGAGCGCAATGTGGGTGAATGGCGGATTAGGGGTTAATAGCTTAATTAGGCATATTGCGTTGTGGGAGGTTGTTGGTTTAGGGGTTAATACTTTTATTCTTACTTCCAATGTGGTGGATTGTGGATATAGGGGTCTTTACGTGTCAGGTTTATTTTTGGGAGATAGGTTAGACTTTTACGGGAGATTTGATTTTTTTTTTTTTTCTTAGGCGCTGGCAGTTTCTAATGTGCCGTAAATCATTGGTGACTCCAGAAATCTGTATTTACGCTTATTTCTGGACATTGCTAGTTTATCCGACTTACGGCACTTTATGAACTGCCGGCGGGATTTATGTAATACTCCGATGTGCAAGGTGAAATTACGGACGGCGCGGGTTTCAGTAGTTGCGCTGAAGATTGCGCTGCATATGTAATCTCGCCCAACATTGCTATCATGATGGCTTAAGACGCCTGAATACTTCTGATTTCACCTAGTTTTACTCTTTAACAAAGGATACCAAGTGAAATTGATAATAGAAGTAAATTGGTAAATTGTTTAAAAGTTCATGCTCCATTCAATTTAATTTTCATTAAAGGGACAGTAAAGTCAAAATTTAACTCAAATGAATTGGACAGAGCATGAATACGTAAACAACTTTCCAGTTTACTTCTGTTATCAATTTTACTTAGTTCTCTTGGTATCCTTTGTTAAAGAGTCATCCTAGGTAAGATCAGGAGCGTGCACATGTCTGCAACCTTCTGCAATGTTATACATAGAAGCAAACACTGCTGCCATAGACTGCTATAGACACGTGGACACTCCTAAGCTCCTATTTGCCTAGCTCTATCTTTGCTCTCCAACAAAGGATATTAAGAGAACAAAACAAATTTGAAACGGAAGTAAATTGGAAAGTTGTTTTTAAAAAACAACAACACTCAATCGAAATCAGAAAAGTTTAATTTTGATTTTAATTTTACTTTCCCTTTAAATCAACTGTATTGTCAAAACAATTATGAGGTAGGAAAGCCAGTGGGTAGATAAAAAAGAAACCTACTTTGGTATGCTATTCAACAAATGATACCAAGAGAACTGGTAGTTCCAGATGGGCACTGGAGGCGCTATGTGCCATATTCATTACTGTAGCACTTCAAACCTCATGCCTTTATTACATGTTCAGCACCGTGCCTTTATTACATGTTCAGCGCCGTGCCTTCATTACATGTTCAGCGGCGTGCCTTCATTACATGTTCAGCGGCGTGCCTTCATTACATGTTCAGCGGCGTGCCTTCATTACATGTTCAGCGGCGTGCCTTCATTACATGTTCAGCGGCGTGCCTTCATTACATGTTCAGCGGCGTGCCTTCATTACATGTTCAGCGGCGTGCCTTCATTACATGTTCAGCACCGTGCCTTTAGTACATGTTCAGCACCGTACCTTTATTACATGTTCAGCGCCGTGTCTTTATTACATGTTCAGCACCGTGCCTTTATTACATGTTCAGCACCGTGCCTTTATTACATGTTCAGCACCGTGCCTTTATTACATGCTCAGCACCGTGCCTTTATTACATGCTCAGCACCGTGCCTTTATTACATGCTCAGCACCGTGCCTTTATTACATGCTCAGCACCGTGCCTTTATTACATGCTCAGCACCGTGCCTTTATTACATGTTCAGCACCGTGCCTTTATTACATGTTCAGCACTGTGCCTTTATTACATGTTCAGCACTGTGCCTTTATTACATGTTCAGCACCGTGCCTTTATAACATGCTCAGCACCGTGCCTTTATTACATGCTCAGCACCGTGCCTTCAAAAGGTGGGAGAAGAGGAATTGTTAAAAAAAAAAAACACATTAGGAAAAGGAAGTCGTAAATGGTGTGCCCAGCTGTAGTTCTGCAAGAGCGTGCTTGGTTGTATCTTTATATGTAACTGATTGTCATTAATATGCACCAACATATTCAATACTGACTTTGCTAAATAGTTTACCAATTCCTATCTCCAAAACTAGTCAATCAACCCCACACTGGAAAAGTGGCGTCTAATGACAAACCCATTATTATTTTGGTTATTATGGATTTCACATAAACAACAAACGTGTTAAAAAGTCTTCCAGTATACCCTAGTGCCTGTTTTATAATAGCTCTACACTTGTTAGTTGTGGGTTATTTTTTAATATTTGAAATTTTTTATTGCTTTAAAACCTGTGATTAACTCTAAGCTGTTGAGTAGTAAATACAATATTAATATTCTCTATTAATGTGCATATGTTTCAAAATTCATGCTATTTTATTGAGCTACTGATTTGTAACATTGGCTAAAAGTGGTTTTAAAAAAGAAACATTACCATTTACAAGACCACTGACAATTGGTGTTTACTTTAAATCATATAAAAAGCATAATTAATTAGTTAGGTGTACATTGTTTGCCAGATATTCAGTGAAATCTGTCGCCACCTGCTGGTCAATAGGGTTAAGTACTCCATGTCTGTAAAATGGAAAAATTGTAGGTTATCCCATAGCACACAAAACTGTTATATTTACAGGACTCAGCAATGTGCTTTGGTTTTATATTGCTGTAGGTATGTCTACATATGTATATGTTCCTACAGGGACACCGTACTCTCAAATTTCCTATTATCTATATGTGATGGACAACTTTAACATATGGGGGACTCATATCAATATGTTAGAAGCTTTAAGGGTTGCATATTAATTTATAGATATTAAACACACACATAATACATGTCCTAAAATGTCAAAGCACAATCTGATAATACAAGTCAGTGGTTAAACTTAACCAGAGATTGTTAGTGCAACCAGAATGTATTTAGTGCGCCCCTATCCTTTTAATGGTTAGTGCAGGCTGTGCTAACATTGCTCATATTACAGGTGGTGAGTTATAAGTAGCATGAGCACAATACATAATAGCTCTGAAAAACTTGCCACACCAAGGTGTTGGACTGGGAAAGAAGGGCTCAAAGGTGTGTGTGTATATGTATCTGTATGTATGTGTACATATGTATGTATATATATATATATATATACACACACTGTATGTATATATATATATATATATATATGTGTGTGTGTGTGTGTATGTATGTGTGTGTGTACATATGTATATATATATATATATATATATATATGTGTGTGTATGTATGTGTGTGTGATTTGTTCTCTTGGTACTCTTTGTTGAAGACTAAACCTAGGTAGCCTGATATGAGCTTAGTAGCAAAAATGGAAAGGTTAGTTACCGCATCTGGCCAAATGGGACAAGCCCAGGTACCACGTCAAGGTCCTTTCCAATACCTGGGACCCTAAAACAGCCACACAATGCAAGCTCTCCAATCCAAACAAACTGGGAACAAGGGAAGGGTGCACAGGCTTATGTAATCACCCTAGACATATACAAAACACGGAAGGCGACTGCACTCTCATACCGGACCGGGTACACATCCCATGACCCTGCAACATGCTCAGCCCTGGGTGCTCACCGGCACTCACAGGAAGCTGTGCTGTCCCCAGAGTCACAGGCAGTTTGGATTTGAGAGCTTGCATTGTGTGGCTGTTTCAGGGTCCCAGGTATTGGAAAGGACCTTGACGTGGTACCTGGGCTTGTCCCATTTGGCCAGATGCAGTAACTAACCTTTCCATTTTTGCTTTTAAATCTTAGCTGAGAGCTTGTGAGTGCTGGACTTTCTCTGTGTGTTGTATTAATTTGTTTTGAAATTTTCCCTATGGTTCTTGCACCCAGACCTGTCTGGGGTTAACTGCCTGTGACTCTGGGGACAGCACAGCTTCCTGTGAGTGCCGGTGAGCACCCAGGGCTGAGCATGTTGCAGGGTCATGGGATGTGTACCCGGTCCGGTATGAGAGTGCAGTCCCCTTCCGTGTTTTATATATATATGTGTATATATATATTTTTTATATATATATATATATATATGTTTGTATGTATGTATGTGTGTGTACATATGTGTATATATATGTATGTGTATGTATGTATGTGTGTACATATGTATATATATGTGTATGTATGTATGCGTGTGTACATATGTATATATATATATGTGTGTGTACATATGTATGTATGTATATATATATATATATATATATGTGTGTGTATATATGTGTATGTATGTGTGTGTGATTTGTTCTCTTGGTACTCTTTGTTGAAGACTAAACCTAGGTAGGCTGTAATGAGTTTAATAGCGTTCACATGTCTATAGCAGTCTATGGCAGCAGTGTTTGTGACTATATATAACATTGCTATAATGATGGCTTTAGACGCGTGCATGCTCCTGAGCTCATCTAGGATTACTCTTTCACAAAGAATACCAAGAGAACTATGTGTGTATGCATGTATGTGTATGTACACATGTATGTCTGTATGTATGTGAGAGAGACACAAAGATATATATGCAGGCACTCGATGGGAGCAAGTAATTGCTGTGTATTAAAAAAAAATGTAAAGCATATTTTGCCCTCAGCGAGAGTCTGCATTTGGAGCACTGATTAAATTTCTCATTGCACCCTACTGTATGTATATAGCACATTTGGCTTAGCGCTCAAGTAAAAGCCAGGACCTGAGATTTGTAGCGGGCCCTATTACGTAAAGGCTTTAGCGAGGTCCTGCAATACGACCTTCAGATGCTAGTGTCCCAGCGGCTTTCACTTGAGCGCTAACATTATACTTTCAACATAAAATGAGGGTGCAAAAAAATAGGATGTTCTATACCGTCCTAACGGCATTAAAGCCCAGTGCTGTTAGGATAGCATGGAACGTCCTAACGATGTCTATGGGCTGAAGGGATATTAAACAGTGCCCCTTTTGTAAAAACAAATATGTTAAAGCAAAGTGAACATGAAAAAAACAGCAAACAACTTAATTATTTTCTTGCAAAACTAGCACTTGCACACTGCCCCCAGTGTAATAATAGTCAAACATTTTTTTAAACTTAAGTTTCTTTCTGGATGTTCTGAGCATGAGCAAATCTGACTCCCTGTTAGGTCTATTCACTTAATACTAAACCAACGCTGGAAGTTTTATGATACCTTCCTGCGAGGCCCCTCTTCTTTGTAGGGCTGTGACTGGAAGTAATAGACACGACACAAACGCAGTTTAGAAAAATAAATATAAGGTAAAATTATTTTAAATAGATGAATAATACATATGGCAATGATTTCTATCAACAGAGTATGTTTTTTTAAACAACTTTCCAATATACTTCTGTTATCAAATTTGCTTTGTTCTCTTGATATCATTTGTGGAAGAGTAAAGATAGATTGGCTGATAGGACCTTAGAAGTGTCCATGTGTCTATAGTAGTCTATGGCACCAGTGTTTGTGTCTATGTATAACATTGGTAACAATGTTGCAAACACTGCTGCCAGATGGCTAGAGACACGTGCACGCTCCTGAGCAAACCTAGGATTACTCTTTAACAAAGGATACCAACAGAACTAAGTAACAACAGAAGTAAACTGGACAGTTGTTTACATTTTCATGCTCCAATTCATTTAAGTTACATTTTGACTTTACTGTCCCTTTAATTATTGTTTTCTAGCCAATTTTTACATTAACTCACCCTTTACCTATAAAAGTTGTATCTTATGTAATACAACAATTAATTTACTGTAATTATGGCACTTTTGGAACTAAACTTTCATTTTAATTTTGAAAATATAAGAAATATGAAAAAAACATTAACCGCCTATGGAAATGGGGGTTAGATCCCAATTGCACAAGATCAATTTTTACTGCAAAGCAAAATAGAGAGCGCAGCTTATACCATTAGATATGGCACTATCAAAGAGCTAAAAATACAATTGTGATAATAGTATTATAGGACTAGTTCACTGTCTGTACATAAAATATTTAAGCAACATGTAAATTTAGCACAACCCTTTACTGTATAGAGCTATAAATTATTGCTGTTCCAATTATACTTGAAAAAAATAATATCAATTTATTGCAAAAACAAAATAAAACTAAATATCTGTTTGGAAAATAAAATAAGTTAACGTATCAAGAAGTGTGTGAAAAAATAAAATAATATAAGGAGTTATACTATACCTAATATACACGTGAGCGACCTAGGAAGTAAAATACCAATTAGACTAAATTATTTCATATACAATTAACTGTATTAAAAATAAAGTCCACTTTTTTTTCAATCGTAACACAAAAAAATGTCCTTGCATCAAAGGTACAGCTGGAACCCACCGGACAAATGGATCAGATAGTGAACCAGTAGACCTTACAGGTCAAAGGAGACACCTTGATGTCTAATCTTTGTCTACCCAAGCAAGATCTTTCAAGTCATTAGAATATAGCGCTGGGCTGCCTATGACATCCTTAAAAGGTAGAGAAAGGCTGATAAGAGGTTTGACGTTTATCCCCAGAAGCCAGCTCTGGGACACACATTCCAGGCCAGTCTGAGAGCAGTGACATCACTCACAGTGAGGACATTTTCCACCACATGCACGCCAAGCGCTATAAATAGAGCCAAAGGAGAGAAAGTGTTCAATGTCCTAAAATATTGACAGCTCCAATTGCTAAGCACAGGGATGATCTATGGTGCTTGTGCTCAAACTATTTATTTTGTTTGTTGCCATTTATTTTCACAGGTAAAAAAAAATATATAAATATTCTATCCACCTATATCATCCATCTATCTATCTATCTATCTGTCTATCTATCTATCTTATGTATATACTGTGTGTATATATATATATATATATATATATATATATACACATCATTTAAGTTTATTAGTCTGAGGTTAACAGTTAGTGGAAAATTTCAGCCCTGTATGTATGTATGTATGTATGTACAGCATTTGGCCAAATGGTGATAGGCCCAGGGTCTATGTCATTTTTACTACAGGCTTTGGATCCAAGCTTGTCTGTGTCACACGTCTCAATTGACGTGAATATTGGATCTGCTGTGTCGTAAAGCATCGGCTTTACCACTAAGCCACAGGTAGGCTTCAGATGCCAGCCTGTTATGGTTTCATCTCCTCCCTGATTGTTCTGACTCTTTGGCTTCATCTGCCTGCCAGCTGCGGAAGATCAGCAATCAGCTAGCACTTCCTGTGTTCTGAGCCCGGTTGTAGGTTATATTTGTTTGCTTCCTAGGTGCACTAACGTGCTTTGGATTTCCTGTTGCTGAATGTTTATCTGTTTTTTGACCAATCTCCTGGCTGAGCCCTTTTGAAACTATTTCCAGATTTTGATCTTTGGCATGTTTAGTGGACTTGTTTTTTGGATATCCCTTTTTGACTGATACCCGTTGCTGACCTTGGCCTATCTCTGGACTTTGATTTAGTTTTTTTGGCTGCTTCTTGTGGCTACATCTTGCCTCTGGGTCCTATTGCCAAATATACAGTGGAGTTTTCTTCTTGTTTCATACCTGACGCCGAAGTATCCAGTTACTGGCCAGAAATTGGCAAAACGGCTAAGGCACCTAAACCAAAACGAGACTGACAGAGTGCTGCTAGTCTTGTGCAGCTTTTAACATGATGTTGTTCCGTAATAAAGAACTTTTAAAGTTTGCTTGGAGGCTCGCTGGAATTCTTACGTGATTCTGCCTGGAGATAAACTGCCTGAGTCACTGAAAGTAAATGCAGCTGCCTAGGAGGTGAACACACTGTGCTGTGAGTTTTGTATGGGTTGGAAAGGGCAGACCATTATAATATATATATAATAGATATATATGTGTGTGTGTGTATTTATATATATATATCTATCACACACCCATTATATGGCCAAAAAGTATGTATACAGCCCTACTAATTGAGTTCATATTATTCAGCCATACCCATTGCTAACAGGTCCATAAAATCCAACACATAACCATGAAATCTTCATCGACTAATGTTGGCAGAACAATAAACAATAGGTCGTACTAAAGAGCACGGTGACTTTAAAGGGACAGTCTAGTTAAAATTCAACTTTCATGATTCAGACAGGGCATGCAATTTTAAAGAACTTTCCAATTACCTTTATAATTAAATTTGCTTTGTTCTTTTGGTATTCTTTGTTGAAAGCTAAACCTAGGTAGACTTATATGCTAATTATTAAGCCTTCGAAGGCCGCCTCTTAATTGACAGTTTTTCCCCAGTTAGACAGTGAAAGTTCATGTATCTCATATAGATAACATTGTGCTCACTCCCGTGAAGTTATTTGTGAGTCTGCACTGATTGGCTAAAATGCAAGTCTGTCAAAAGAACTGAGATAAGGAAGCAGTCTGCAGAGGCTTAGAAACAAGGTAATCACAGAGGTAAAAAGTATATGAATATAACCGTGTTGGTTATGCAAAACTGGGGAATGGGTAATAAATGGATTATCTATTTTTTTAAACAATAAACATTTTCAAGTAGACTGTCCCTTTAAACGTGGCACTGTCATAGGATGTCACCTTTGCCACAAGCCAGTTTGTAAAAATCTCTGCCCTACTAGATCTGGCCCAGTGAACTGTAAGTGCTATTATTGTGAAGTGGAAGCATCTAGGAGAGATATCAGTTCAGACCACACAAACACACAGAGTGGGGCTGCTGAGTGCTTAAAGGGACACTAAACCCATTTTTTTTCTTTCATGATGAAGATAGAGCATGCAATTTTAAGCAACTTTCTTATTTATCAATTTTCTTTGTTCTCTTGCTATCTTTATTTAAAAAGCAGGAATGTGATGCATAGGAGCCGGCCCATTTTTGGTTGAGAACCTGGGTTATGCTTGCTTATTGGTGGGTAGATGTCAGCCAGCAATAAGCAAGCGCTATCCATGCTGCTGAACCTAAAATGGGCTGGCTGCTAAGATTTACATTCCTGCTTTTAAATACAGATAGCAAGAGAACAAAGAAAAATTGATAATAGGAGTAAATTAGAAAGTTGTTTAAAATGTCATGCTCTATCCCAATCATGAAGGAAAAAATGTGGGTTTAGTGTCCCTTTAAGCTTATAGCACTTAAATTGATATCTGTTGCATCACTCACTACAGAGTTCTAAACTGTCTCTGGAACCAACAGCCACACGAGCTCCATGGCCGAGCAGCTGTACACAAGCCTCACATGAACATGCGCTGGAGTGGTGTAACGCCGCCGACACTGGAGCAGTGGCAATGTGTTCTATGAATCATGCTTCACTATCCGCCAGTCTGACAGAAGATTCTGGGTGTGGCGGGTGCCAGGAGAATGCTACTTACTGGAAAGCATAGTGCGTTTTGTAAAGGTTGATGGAGGAAGGATAATGGGCTGGAGATATTTTTTAGGGTTAGGCCCTTAGTTTCAGTGAACGGCTATCTTAATACTACAGGATGCTAAAATATTTTACACCATTGGGTACTTCCAACTTTGTGGCAATAGTTTGAGGAAGGCCCTTTCCTATTCCAGCATGACTGTGCCCTTGCACACAAAGTGACCATGTGGGGTGGGTGATAAACTTAAAATGACCCCCCTAAAAATGTTTAATTATGCATAGTAATAAGAAACTATTAAATAAACACAAGGCCTAGATTACAAGGGAGGGCAATTACAACGGCTAGAAGCGCAAATGCGACAACAAGGTCCCAATATTTTTACCATTAAAACCAGTATTACAAGTAGAGCCTGTGAAAAAATATTGCAACCTTGTTTGATACACTCATATTACAAGAATATGGTTAATACTTGCACTCGAGCAATAATCATATTAACGCTGGAAATGTTAACCAAAGTGAAAAGCTCTGGTAAAGTCACTTTTGATGCTTACACAGAACTTCAAAAACTACAAAACTGAAGTCATGTTTTATTTTTAGACCTTTAACACATCATCAACATCAATCGTCGGCATATTATTGCGGAGGGGGATGGGCCCTATTTGACGTGTGCTTACATTGCGCAGACAGTGAGCTCACTGAAACTAAAATTAGTTTCTGTGTAGGCACACTTCAAATATTGCCTTGTGGACCACAGTTTATTTACACGTACACTAACTAGCTCAGGCCATGTTGTCTCGGCAGCTGATAGCTGGCGAGACAAATATGTCTGCTACTCTCCTCGCAACCTGCACTTCACTGCTTTGAACATATTGATCTTGTGTCCATAACAAAGTGCAGGCTATTCCCACTCGCACGGCATCCTAATTCCCCCTGAACGCCTATAACTATGTAACGATTAACCTACACTCCCCTGCTTTGCCTCACTACCGACCACCTACCCCTACGTTAAGGCTAATCTACACTCCCCCTGCACTGCCTACACCTACGTCACACATAACCTAGTACACACCCCCAAAATTCACAGCTAAGTCTCTAATACCGCCTACACTCACATCTAATCTAACCTGGACAAGCTAGACACCAAGTGGGGCATGCAACAATTGGATGAAGCCGGATTGGTCATCGATCTTCTAAATAAAGTATTAGATGCGGGCGGAGTAATGGTGCAATGTTTACCATCTCTAAATGATAAATATTTTACAAAGGAATTGTGCTTAAAAATTTTCATGACTTAATGTGCCCCTGTTTTTATGAATGAATCTATATGCGGTGTAGTAAATCTGAAAACTTTAGAATCACTTTAAAGTGATATGACACAGTGCCCAGTTAGTAAAAAAAAAAATCCCTGCAATTTACTTGCAAAATGAACACTTAGAAATTCTCAGTGTAGCTATCACTTTTTGTGAGATAAGAGAGCTTATATTACACAAAAAGTCCTATACTGAGCATGAGTAAGAAACTGACTGGAGCTAATGTAGTTGTCTCCTAGCAACCACTTCAAAGGTTAAAGGGACATAAAACCTAAAAAATTTCTTTCATGATTTAGAAACAGCTTGCAGTTTTAAACAACTTTCTAATTTACTTCTATTATGTCATTTGTTTCATTCTCTTGATATTGTTTGCTGAAAAGCATATCTAGATAGGCTCAGTAGCTGCTGATTGGTGGCTGCGCATAGATGCCTTGTGTGATTGGCTCACCCATTTGCATTGCTATTTCTTCAACAAAGGATATCAAAAAAATGAAACAAATTAGATAACAGAAGTAAATTGGAATGTTGTTGAAAATTGTATTCTCTACCTGAATCATGAAAGAAAAATGTTGCGTTTAGTGTCCCTTTAAGCTACTACTTGCCTTCCTGTACAGACCACAACCCACATGTAGGCTGTGCCAGGAAGTAATGGACCCTGCACAAACTAAGTTAAAAAAAGAGAATAAAAAAGACAAAATCCTTTCAAAATGATGAATAATAAATTTTGCAATAATCACTGCTTAGTGTTTTTTTTTTTTTTTTTTTTTTTATCCCTTTAAGTACTAAGTTTACAGCATAGGTTGGGATATTAATATCCCACATATAAAATGGCCGCAGCTTTACCTGGTCATTATAGTACGTTTTGAAACATTTGAGATGCTTCTTTTGCTCTATACTGATCGTGTTTAGGAAAACTGTATTGCACTGTACCTAAAGTTTTAAGGAAAACTGTAACACACTGTACATATTGTGTTTATGAAAACTGTATCACACTGGGCCAACCACATTTATGCAGTCGTTACAAATGTTAGAAATGCCATTTTTAATACAAAACAAGTTTTACAGTGTGAGAAATATTTCAAAACACAATATAGTGACCAGAAAAAGCAGTGGCCATTCTTTTAAGCGGGATATACTCGCCGAAGATAACACGCCAAAAAACAAAACAAAATTTATGCTTACCAGATAAATTCCTTTCTTTCCTGGAAGGAAGATCTAGCTCCCTTCTTAGACTTTAGAACAGCACCCAAGCAATTGGAACAAAATTGAGTAAGGGGGCAAACCAAGGTTTCCTCACAATATAAATAGTCATTGTTAATTAATATAGACAGTACAGAACCCTCTAAAGGATTAATTTCAGAGTCCTCCATAGCTGGAGATGAAATCCCAAGATGTCAAGAATAAAAAACAAAATGGTTCTAGAGTACAAAAACAGGCACCTTTACACGCACCAGTGGCTGGGGCACTCACCACCTCCTTAGACCCAGACCAAACTAGAACGGCTCTCCGTAGGATTGACAGGGTACTTTGCAGAAGGATCACCAAAATGGAAGCCAGACACACCCGATCACATGGTGCGCAAGTATGGACCGCCCCTGCTATGTGAGAAAGTGAGCAAAGTCAATTGGGAGCTGCGCAGCATTTAAAACGAAAGTAAAAACCTGACTATTACCCAAATCAAAAACAGTTTGATTGCCGTGTATCTTAAGTCTGAATTAAGCCATAACCCTTCACAAGTGCTCCTATAAGGAGCTAAGCAGTACACTAAGTCCCCAAACTGTTCTACAAGATCATCCCCAAAATGAAGGAGATACATTAACTCCAGATCCTATAAAGGCTACATAGTGTCACACTGTTACCCAAAGGAGTCCCTGTCTAAACCTTAAGAGAAATAAAAAAACCACTAGGTACTTTTCCCTAGGTCAATTAAAAAGGACTTACCCTCCAGGATCGATGCTGTGGAATAGACACAGCTTCTCAAGGTGTGTCAGTCTCTCAAGTTGTTCTGACAAAGACCTGAGTGATAAAGGGAAAACAGTGTAACTTATTAACACTGGTTACCCAGGAGCTGTTAGATAGATAGTCTAGATCAATTTGCAGGAAAACCTCCCCTGCATCTACAGACTCTACATTTCATCAATACTCTCACTGAGAGGTTTACATGACTACTTTAAACTCCAGTCCTCTCTGAAAGGGAAAATACCCATTAAAGGATTGTTCGTATCTTCTGAGACATATCTGCCATCCTCCTCTAGTGACGAAAGGCAAAGAATGACTGGGGGAATGGGGGAAGCGGGAGGGATATTTAAGCCTTTGGCTGGGGTGTCTTTGCCTCCTCCTGGTGGCCAGGTGTTGATATTCCCAACAGTAAGGAGTTAAGTTGTGGACTCTCCCTGCCTTTGGCAAGAAATACATGTTTTTTTACAGTAAACTAATAAAAATCATATAATGAACATTTTTACAGTATAATGCATATTACACCCCAAACACATGACTAATTTGTTTAAAAGTTGTGCTTTTCTTTTGAAAATGAAAAGGTTAATTTCACACATGTAAATTGCCATCAATGTAAACACTTGTATGGTAAGGGATATTCCTGCTGAATGTTCATTGTATTAATGCTTTGTGTTTGTATAATGTGTAACTGGTAGGTCTCTGATAATCTAGGGCTAGATTACGAGTGGTGCGTTAACTGTAGTTAACAAGATAAGGGGTTTATCCCGCCTCTTTTTGCATGTTGGAAGTAGCGTGCATATTACTGGTTGAAAGTAAACGCATTCACTTGAGCGCAATTGAATTGTTTGGATAGTCTGTGCCATGGAGAGTGAGGAAATTGGGGAAGTCAAAGTCAGTAGTAGCTCATCAGCATATAGTGCTAGTTTGTGGGGATTAGTGCCTATAGTAAGTCCTTGGATGTATGGGTTGCTGCGTAGCGCAATAGCCAATACTTCCATCTATAGTACAAATAGTAGAGGAGACAAGGGGCAACCCTGTCAAGTCCCATTAGTAATTTAAAAGGGGGTAGATAAAATGCCCTTTACTTTGATTCTAGCTGTCAGGTGGAATATAGGGTAAACATTCTGAGAATAAAACCGTTCGGTAGTCCAAATCTTTGCAGTGTAAGTTTAAGAAATGTCCAGTCAAGTCTGTCTAAAGCTTTTTCAGCATCTGTTGAGAGTAGGACAAGGGGGGTTTGTGTTCTAAAGCATATTGTAGAAGATGGAGGACGAGGACTTTTACAGTGTTTTCTTTTTCCTCTCTCCGTGGCACAAAGCCCACCTGGTCTGGATGGACGAGTAATGGGAGTGCGTTATTCAGTCTGTTGGCCAGAATTATTGCATAAAGCTTTATGTCAATGTTGAGGAGGGAAATTGGTCGGTAATTAGAGGGGAGGGTTGGGTCTTTATGTGGCTTAGGTATAACGATTACTATTGCTTTCAGCATGGACTTGGGCAATGTGTTACCTTCATCAATGTGGTTAAAAACAGATAATAGATGGGGTATTAAGATGTATTTAAATTTTTTTGTAGTAGTTGCCAGTAAGGCCATCTGGGCTAGGGCTTTTCCCCTGTTTTAAAGAGTAAATCGCTATTTCAATTTCTTTTGCCACTATAGGTTGGGTGAGAGAGTCTAGGCCTTCTTGTGGAGCTGTAGGGATTTCTATTGAATCAAGGTATTGATTGCATATTTGAGAGTGATTTGAGATGTCTCTATTGGGGGTTAGGTTATATAATTTGGAATAGAAATCATGGAAAATGGCCGCAATGCCGATCAAGTCCGCAATTGGGTCATTAGGAGGGTTCTATATTTTTGTAATGTAATAAGCAGATTGTTTGACTTTCAGGGCTCTTGCTAACATTTAGCCTGGTTTATTTCCTTCAACAAAATATCTTTGTTGTAGTTTTAATGATTTGTGTTTGAGCTGAGGGATTGAGAAATTCTGTTAGTTTATTTTTCATTTGAACTAGGTTAGATGTTATAAGGTCGTCATTAGGGTTTGTTTTATGTGCTTGGTCAAGTTGTTGTAGTTGAGTGGTTAATTTGTGATAAAGTTTTCTACTCTTTTCCCGTTGTATAGATTTAATTTTAATAATCTCTCCTCTTCAAAAGCATTCATGTGTTTCCCACAGTAGACACAGGTCTGTTTCTGGTAAGTCATTAATTTGAAAAAAGTCTTGTATGGATTGTTCAATTTGTTGGAGTGTGAGTTTATCTTATAATAAAGTGCCATCTAGGTGCCAATAAAAGGGTTTGAGCGTTGCAGAAGACCAGTTTATTTTGCAGAGGACCACCGAATGGTCTGACCAAAATGTAGGAAGGATATCGGTATGCAATACCAAAGATAAGGTTATATGATCTGTAAAAACATAGTCAATGCGTGAGTATATGCAGTTAGGTGTTGAGTAGAAGGTAAAGTTCTTTTTATTAGAGTGTTGATAGCGCCAGGTGTCATGAACTGCCATTAGTGACAAATCGTCTTGTATTGATTTAAGGGCGTGTTTAGACATATGTGACTGTGAAGTTGAATTGTCTAAGGCTGGGTTTAAGGGTGTATTGAGGTCTCCTCCTATGATTAGAGGGCCTTTAGAAAATGATAGTATTGCATTGGTTATTTTACAAAAGAATGGGTCTTGGTGGGTATTTGGTTTGTAGATGTTCACCAATGTGACAGGTCTGCCAAACATCAGTCCCAGAATTGCCAGATATCTCTCCTCAGTATCTCTGTCAATTTGTTGTACTTGGAATGGTATGGATCTGTGAATCAATATACTAACTCTAGAGATTTTCCTAGATGTGTGACTACTGTGGTGTATTGGGCATGTTAAAGCACAAAATGGATGTTCTTGTCCTGCTATGTAGTGTGTTTCCTGTAAAAATAGTATATCTATTTGTTTGCGATTAAGGTCATTAAATGCCATTGCTCTTTTAAGAGGTGCGTTGAACCCTTTAACATTTTGTGTAAGTATTTGTATTGGTCTCATAGTATTTGTATAAGTCTTGGTTGGTTGGATATATTTGGAAGGTGCATTCCATCTGTTAATAGGCTTAAAGTCTGAGTTATAGAGTGAGTATGCATCAAAGTTTGTGTGATAAAACTGTCAATTATACATTGAAATAACAGGTTAAACATGACATGGTAACAACTGTCTTGAACAGATAAACAACAAATTAACAATAAAAACAGAAACAAATAAAGTGATATCTTATGTCACAGGTTAGGGGATGAATAGCCTATCCCATTTTCATATATTACCTATTCTGCATGTTAATAGGACGTTATGTAATACAACTTACTAAATGGAATTGGAAACAATTCTATCAAGTGTCTCTGTTTTTTACCTATATGTAATTAACTATTGAACCAAACAAGAAGCTAGTGTGAGCCATAAACAGTTCTCATGTGTTAACTTCTTGAAAGAAGCATAAGTGCAGAGGTGTTTATGTGGCATCTGTCAATAGATTATTAGATAGCTTCTTAGCTTTCTATGCAGGGATGTTCTGCCATGGTGCCCGTGGAGGCCTTAGCTGGTTAAACATACCTGAGGATATGCCGCCTTCTATTGTGGGTGTGTTTTGCGGAGGTTTGATACCAAGTGCGGTACATAGAGCTGGGGCTTCTTTTAAGGATTTACAGATGTGTTTACCGCTTTGATGTATCACCGTGAGAAAGCAGGGGAACCCCCATCTGTATGGGATCCCCTTTGCTCTGAGTATTGTTGTGAGGGGTTGGAATTCCCTTCTCCTTTGTAGGGTGCGTGGAGCTAGGTCGGCGAAGATTTAAAGGTGGCAGTTCTGGAAGGTAATGGATTTATGTTGTCTTGCAGCTTTTAGAATGTCCTCCTTGGCTTGGTAATCTTTCAATTTAAGTACCACATCGTGTGGTGGAGCTTGATCAGAGGGTCTGAGCGCCCTATGCGCTCTGTCTATAGACATATCACTTGTTGCGGTTGGGCCTAGGAGATGTGAGAATAGGCCTTGTAGAAATTCAGGGAGGGTATTAGCAAGTGTGGATTCTGGAATCCCTCTTATTCGTAGATTTTGTCGCCACTCCCTGTTCTCCAGGTCCTCTAATTTATCCTGCAGCTGGATCATTTGTAGATTGTGTGTTTGAGTTGTGGTTTTTAAGGTGGAAAGCTCAGATTGGTTAAAATCGTTGTCTTCCTCTAGTACCTCAACTCTGTTTCTTATGCCTGCTATTTCCTTTCTGAGGCCTGCAATTTTTTCTTAAATGCATTGGAAGACCTGTACAACCAGGTTGTCCAAGTCTAGTTTAGATGGTATGGTGACTAATAAAGCTTTGGAAAGTTGCACCGTGTCCTCTGTGGCATCCTCCTCAATCTCTGAGGCTGGAGAGGCTGATCTCTGTGTTTCAGAAGGTGTAGTTGGAGCAATTTGGGTGGAATCTGAGAGCTTAAAGAAAGAGTTCACAGATGGACGTGGGGTAGAAGGTGTTTTGCCCTGTTTATCCATTTTTGGTAGTTTTTTTGGTGACATCTTGTAGTAGGTTCAGTAAAGTTTCAGGTATAACGCATAGTCAGTTTCGTAACGTCTCTGGTAGTGATGTTGGCTCCTCACTAATAGCTCACTCTCCCACACTGTATCAAAAGTGCTGTGATAATGATTAGAAGTGTAGATTCTTTTCAGTGAAGAAGCGTCATTCAGTTAGTATATACTGGAAGTTTCAGCAAGTTGTATCTATATAGATAGTGGTGTAGAAGATTCATGCAGCATTGTACTTTAATAGGCATTTTTCTAAAGCATATTATACATGAGGATGAGGATATGGGCATCGGCATCAGGAGCTCACTTACAGTGCCGCCATACCTCACGGTTTGTGTTTTTAAATATTTCTCTCTGGCACGCCAATATACTATTTTATACACTATTATTGCAGCTGTCATTTTATTAAACTTTAATCTCCAATCTTTGTGCTAATTAAAGCATTCTTTTTCCCCCTATTCTTGCATAGGGTTATTATGTGTACGGTCTGTATTTCTATTTCTACATCGCTATTTAGTCCAACACCCTGGTAGTTGAACATATAAAGTAAGTGAGAGTGCAAATCTTTATCTGACATGTATATATAGGTATAGATATATATTTTACCCCAAAAACATCATTTATATATAGAAATATGTATTTAAGACTAAATAGAACATATTCTGCTTTGTGAAGAATATTGGAATGTGAAATATTCATATTGTATGTTGGGTTAGTGCACTTTGGTTAAATGCGATAAGGTTTGAGCATGAGTAAGGTTTTAATTTTTGGTCACACTTTTCGCACTCCATTAAAACCTATGGGGGAATTTGTTAACGCAGTAGTGATATTCCAAGTTTGGCTTTTTGCGTGAGTTGTGTTAGCGCTTGTGGGAAAACTTTTTACTTTCAACTTGTAATACTTATGCAACCCATTGCACGCAAAAAAAATATTTCTAGTGAAGTTAACGCGTGAGTGGGCGCACAAAATACCGCTCCACTCATAATCTAGCCCTTAGTGGGAAAACTTTACATTCAACTTGTAATACAAGTGCACAGATGCTGGCGATATACTTGCAGTAGTAGTTTACCACGATTACAATTTACGCTAGCAATCTCTCACAAAAAACACTCCACTTGTAAACTAGGCCTAAATATTTATCTTAATTTATTTTAATGCAATTTAAAGGGCCATTATAGTAAAAAAAATGATATGCCCTAATTTGTTAGCAACCCTACACCGCTATGCACCCCAGCAAAGGGGTTAAACACAGATGTACTGCTTGAAACCCACAGAGCACTGCTGGTCCAAAATGTAAAGTGTTGCTTATCCAATAAGCGGCGCTAGTCGAACAACCCAGCTGTGTAACTAGAACTGCTCTTTGGATAATGAATTAACGCATGTATTTTGTTGATTATAATGATCCTTTAACCTTTGAAAATTATGTTTTTTCCACTGCCTCACAGAAGCTGGAGTGTATCCATAATACTTCAGAGCCCTGACCCTAAAACATGCTGCCCAGTGGTTGGATGATCACTGCAGCAGCTTATTTATGATGTCACTAACCCACAACCTGCACGTGGGGCCATGTCTGGGAATGGAGTAGAGAGGCAGTTGGTAAGAGCAGCTTGGCTCCATGTGGTTGTGGGAGATGTGGTTGTAGCTCTGACCAGACATGGTAAGCAGCTTTAAGGTAAAAGAACAGTGTTTGCTTGGAAGTTATCTATTTTAGAAATCAGCTCTGTCACAAATCATTCATTAGACTGTTGTAAGGAACTACATCAAGGGCGGTCATTTACTCCTGTAGTAGATACACATATAGGAATAACCTGCTTTACAGCTCTTCAGTTTAGAGCAATTCCCTAATACACCGCTAATATGAAGCTGAAGTCCAACCTCCAAGGATTTTGAAACATTACTGTGTTACATTACATTTTATTATGCACAGTTCAGTCAGTTTACAGCATTGCAGTGCACACATTACATTTTATTATGCACAGTTCAGTCAGTTTACAGCATTGCAGTGCACACATTACATTTTATTATGCACAGTTCAGTCAGTTTACAGCATTGCAGTGCACTCTGTGTCTCAGTGTCGCAGTCTGGCAAATTTTACTACAGTAATTGTCATTTTCCTATGTTAACTGTCCCATTAAAGGCCCACAAATACAGGGACAGTCAACACCAAAATTGCTATTGTTTAAAAAGATAGATAATGCCTTTACTACCCATTCCCCAGCTTTATACAACCAACATTGTTATATTAATATATTTTATAACCTTTAGACCTCTAAATTTCTGCCTCTTTCATAGTCACTACAGACAGCCTCTTATCACATGCTTTTTTATTAGCTTTTCACAACAAACGGCTAGATTACGAGTTTTGCGTTAAAAGCGGTGCGGTGCTAACTTGCAAGTTATTGTCACCGCTCACTTCCCTACAGCGCTGGTATTACAGGTTTACAAAAACCCGGCGTTAACAGGCAAGAAGTGAGCATAAAGCAAAATTGAGCTCCATACTGCACTCCAATACCAGCGCTGCTGAAAGCTGCGGTGAGCTGGTTTTACGTGCTCGTGCACGATTTCCCCATAGACATCAATGGGGAGAGGCGGCTTAAAAAAGCCTAACACCTGCAAAAAAGCAGCGTAAAGCTCCGTAACGCAGCCCCATTGATTCCTATGGGGAAACTAAATTTATGTTTATACCTAACACCCTAACATGAACCCTGAGTCTAAACACCCCAAATCTTACACTTATTTACCCCTAATCTGCCGCCCCCGACATCACCAACACCTACATTATACATATTAACCCCTAATCTGCCGCTCCGGACATTGCCGCCACTATAATAAACATATTAACCTCTAAACCTAAGTCTAACCCTAACCCTAACACCCCCTAACTTAAATATAATTAAAATAAATCTAAATAAAAATTACTATCATTACCTAAATAATTCCTATTTAAAACTAAATACCTATAAAATAAACCCTAAGCTAGCTACAATATAACTAATAGTTACATTGTAGCTAGCTTAGGGTTTATTTTTATTTTACAGGTAAGTTTGTATTTATTTTAATTAGGTAGAATAGTTAGTAAATAGTTATTAACTATTTACTAACTACCTAGCTAAAATAAATACAAATTTACCTGTAAAATAAAACCTAACCTGTCTTACACTAACACCTAACCTTACACTACAATTAAATACATTACATTTAATAAATATAATTACCTAAATTACAAAAAAAAAAAAACACTAAATTACACAAAATAAAAAATAAATTATCAGGTATTTAAACTAATTACACCAAATCTAATAGCCCTATCAAAATAAAAAATGCCCCCCCCCCCAAAAAAAACCCTAGCCTAAACTACCAATAGCCCTTAAAAGGGCATTTTGCGGGGGAATTGCCCCAAAGAAATCAGCTCTTTTACCTGTAAAAAAAAATACAAACTACCCCCCAACAGTAAAACCCACCACCCACACAACCAACCCCCCAAATAAAATCCTAACTAAAAAAAACCTAAGCTCCCCATTGCCCTGAAAAGGGCATTTGGATGGGCATTGCCCTTAAAAGGGCATTTAGCTCTTTTTCAAGTGCCCAAACCCTAATCTAAAAATAAAACCCACCCAATAAACCCTTAAAAAAACCTAACACTAACCCCAGAAGATCCACTTACAGTTTTGAAGACCGTACATCCATCCTCAACGAAGCCGGGAGAAGTCTTCATCCAAGCGGCAAGAAGTCCTCAACGAAGCCGGGAGAAGCCTTCATCCAAGCCGGCAGAAGTGGTCCTCCAGACGGGCAGAAGTCTTCATCCAGACGGCATCTTCTATCTTCATCCATCCAGCACGGAGCGGGTCCATCTTCAAGACATCTGGCGCGGAGCATCCTCTTCTTACGACGGCTCTTCTGGAATCAAGGTTCCTTTAAGTGACGTCATCCAAGATGGCATCCCTTGAATTCCGATTGACTGATAGAATTCTATTAGCCAATCAGAATTAAAGGTGAAAAAATCCTATTGGCTGTTCCAATCAGCCAATAAAATGCGAGCTCAATCCTATTGGCTGATTGGATCAGCCAATAGGATTTTTTCACCTTTAATTCCGATTGGCTGATAAAATTGGCGGTATATACCGGCGCTATGGAAGTCCCATTGAAAAATGACTTTTTGAAAGCTGCAGTAGTTACATTGCATTACGGCCAAAAAAGTGTCCGGTGCAGCTAAACCTGCAAGACTCGTAATACCAGCGGTAGTGAAAAAAAGCCTTAACGCTGCTTTTTCACTCATACCGCAAAACGCATAATCTAGCCCAAAGCTAGTTTATGTGGGCCTTATAGATAACATTGTGCTCACTCCCGAGTTATGCAGGACACTGCGCTTATTGGCTAAAGTGCAAGTCAATAATAAATAAATAACCATGTGATCAGGGGGCTATTAAAAGAGGCTTAGATACAAGGTAATCACATAGGTTAAAAGTATATTAATATAACAATGTTGGCTGTGCAAGGGATTATATCTATCTTTTTAAACAATAAAAAGTTTGAAGATGACTGTCCCTTTAACACTGCCACCACATTTTAGTAACAGGTTGGCACATTCTCTTTGGTGTTTCTTTTTATGAAATATTGTGCACGGATTGCAAGAGTGATAAAGTACTTACCTTACTATCTACATCTTCAAACACAGACTGATGGACGTTACAAGCAAAAAGAGAGTTGGGAAGATCATTGAAATCTGTGATACCCTGAAAATCTTCGTCGGTTAGATATCTGGATAAGTCCTTATTTCTGTGTATAGCATAAAGAAGCAGGAGTTCTCCTCCTCCCACTACGCAAGCGTAATAGCCACAATCCCTCATTCCAATGAAGTAAGATTCTCCCCTCATCCCTGCAAGTAAAAAGAAATGCTGCGTCTTTAAATTATACAATAATCAAAGTGTGCATTTCAATAATGCCATGTAAAATGCTCTGTAGGGAAAAAATCAGATAAAATGTAAACATATAACTACCTTTTTATCACATTATTAAAGAGCTAACCTTGACAGTTTGATTATTAAAGGGATATTAAACAATCTGTTTCATTGTTGTAATAAAAAAACACTAAGTAGTAAGTTACACTTAAAGGGACAGTCAAGTCCAAAATAAACTTTCATGATTCAGATAGAGAATGTAATTTTAAACAACTTTCCAATTTACTTTTATGAACAATTTTTCTTTGTTCTCTTGGTATTCTTAGTTGAAAGCTAAACATAGGAGGTTCATATGCTAATTTATTAGACCTTGAAGGCCGCCTCTAATCTAAATGCATTTTGACAGTTTTTCACCACTAGAGGGCATTAGTTAGTGTGGTTCATATAGATAACATTGAGCTCATGCACGGGAATTTACCATGGAGTGAGCACTGATTGGCTAAAATGCAAGTCTGTCAAAAGAACTGAAATAAGGGGGCAGTCTGCAGAGGCTCAGAATTACAGAGGTAAAAAGTGTATTTCTATAACAGTGTTGGTTATGCAAAACTGGGGAATGGATATTAAAGGGATTATCTATCTTTAAAAACAACAAAAATTCTGGTGTTGACTGTCCCTTTAAAGGACCACTCAATTCAGTAGGATTGCATAATTAACAAGTGCATAATAAAAAGACAATGATTTCACACCTACTCTGAATTTCAAATAAGCAGTAAAAAATTTTAAGACAAATGTATTGTTTCTACCATTTTCCATCCCCCCCTGTATCATGTGACAAACAGCCAATCACAGACTAGTATAGGTATAGTCTGTGAGCTTCTGCACATGCTCAGTATGGTCTTTTCCCCCAGAAAGTGTGAATATAAAAAGACTGGAAATTTTGATAATGGAAGTAAATTGGAAAGTGTCTTAAAACTGCATGTTCTATCTGAATCTTAAAAGTTTATTTTGACTTTAGTGCCCCTCTAATACAAATCATTGCAATGAGTAGTATTCATCACTTTATAAAGGATTTTAACTTTTATTTCTATTTTTAACTTTATTTGTGTTGTGTCCATTACTTCCTGTCTCACCACAACAAGGAGGCTGGGGTCTCTACAGAAAGGCAAATTAAAAATGTTTTTCCTTTCAGGTGTTGCTAGGAGATTACTATTGAATAGCTGTAATTTTTATTTATTGCCCATGTTCAGTATAGGACTTTGGCAGCAAAAAGTCATGTGACCTAAGTTCTGCAATGTCTGCTCTCTTGTCTAGCTATGGGCAATGGCTAAACTGAGAATTTCTAAGTACTCATTTACCAAGAAAACTTAAATTATGCTTACCTGATCATTTTCTTTTCTTCAGAAGGAAAGAGTCCACAGCTGCATTCATTACTTTTGGGAATTCAGAACCTGGCCACCAGGAGGAGGCAAAAACACCCCAGCCAAAGGCTTAAATACCACTCCCACTTCCCTCATCCCCTAGTCATTCTCCAGAGGAACAAGGAACAGTAGAAGAAACATCAGGGTGAAAAGGTGCCAGAAGAATAGAAATAACGGACGCCCCACAGAAAAATCCAGACGGGGAGCTGTGGACTCTTTCCTCTGAAGAAAAGAAATCTATCAGGTAAGCATAATTTAAGTTTTTCTTCATAAATGAAAAGAGTCCACAGCTGCATTCATTAGTTTTGGGAAAACAATACCCAAGCTATAGAGGACACTGAATGCTAAAATGGGAGGGTACAAAAGGTGGCCCAGTCTGAGGGCACCAGGCCTATAATCCCTACCTACAAAAACCTGCTTCATCTGAAGCCGAGGAAACTTTTGACAAAAAGGAAAAGGCACCAAGGACACTGACTGGCAGATAGTACATAAGCCTTGCTAGAGACCACAGAAAAGGCACGACTGAGCCAACACGCCTCCAGGAGACACTGCCGCCCAGCAGTCGGTCCCCAACAACACACCCTTTACCAAAGAAAGCAATCAACTACCGTAAACTCCCAAAAGGGAGAAAACATGGAAGAAAAAATCAAGGATTCCCAAAGGGACCCCAAATAGGGAGCAACAAGTTCCAAATAAAAATAAAGAACCCCTAGAACCGAGCCAAGCTCATAGAGACCCTAACCGGTCTTGGGAAACAAGGAAGGCAATGCCCAGACCCCAGATTGTACAGAAACCACAAGGTTAAGACCGGAAATCTGAAACAGAGAAGAAAACTTCTTCAAAATACATTCTAACAGCACCCTAAAGACAACCAAAGACGAAGTCCTCAAGATAACTCAGAATATCTATCTATCTATTGGGTACTTATAGAGCGCAAACTAATCACCCGTGAGGGTCTTAAGGCGCTAAGGGAAAGGGGATAGGAGAAGGGGGGGAGGGGATGGGCATTCAGTCGAAGAGCCAGGTTTTGAGGTCCTTTCTGAACTTTGTAAGGGAGGTGGATTGTCTGAGGTGCAGCGGGATGTTGTTCCATGTCTTTGCTGCCATGTGGGAGAAATATCTTCTGCCCGCTGTGGATTTGCTGATGCGGGGGATGACTGCAAGTGCTTGGTCGGCCGATTGGAGTTGTCTGGCAGGGGTGTAGAAATTTACGCGTTGGTTGAGGTATTCGGGGCCGATGTTGTGTAGGGCCTTGAACGCGTGGGTAAGGAGCTTGAAGGTGATTCACTTGTTGATGGGGAGCCAGTGAAGGTTCCTTAGGTGTTAGGTGATTTGTCATTGGAGAGGGATGTCAAGGATGAGTCTGGCTGAGGCGTTCTGGATACGTTGGAGTCTCTTGGAGTTTGATGGTGGAGCCGGCGTAGAGTGCATTGCCATAGTCTAACCAGCTGCTGACGAGGGCATGGGTGACTGTTTTCTTGGTTTCGGTAGGGATCCACTTGAAGATTTTTCGTAGCAGGTGGAGAATGTGGAAGCATGTTGAGGTGATGGCATTGATTTGTCGGTCCATGGAGAGTGAGGAGTCCAGGATGAAGCCTAGATTTTGTGCATGGTCGGTTGGGGTTGGAGGGTGACCGAGGGTTGTGGACCACCAGAAGTCGTCCCATGCAGATTTATTGGGTCCTAGGAGGAGGACTTGGGTTTTGTGTTCAGTTTGAGCCGGTTGTCCTTCATCCAGGCAGCGACTGCTGTCAGGCCTTTGTGGACGTTCTTTCTGGCGGTGGTGGGATCTCGGGTGAGTGATATGATTAACTGGGTGTCGTCGGCGTAGGAGACAATGTTGAGGTTGTGGTGTCGGACGATGGTGGCAAGAGGGGCCATGTAGATGTAGAAGAGGGTGGGGCTCAGCAAAGAGCCTTGCGGTACACCGCAGTTAACTGGTGTGGGTTTGGAGGAGAAAGGCGGGAGTCTGACTTTCTTGGTACTGCCCGTGAAGGAGGTGATCCATTCCAGGGCTTTGTTGCGGATGCTAGCGTCATGTAGCGGGTGCAGAGGGTGTTGTGGTTGACAGTGTTGAAAGCTGCTGATAGGTCAAGGAAGATGAGGGCAGTGGTTTCTCCTCGGTCAAGCATGGTGCGTATGTCATCTGTGGCAGCGAGGAGGGCGGTCTCGGTGCTGTGGTTGCTTCTGAAACCAGATTGGGAGTGGTCCAGGGTGTGGTTGCCCTCAATGTGGTCAATATGTTGCAAGTTGATGGACTTCTCTATGACTTTGGCCGGGAAGGGGAGTAGAGAGATGGGGTGGTAGTTATTGGGGTCCGTGGGGTCTGCCGACAGTTTCTTCAGCAGGAGTTTCAGTTCCGCGTGCTTCCAGATATCCGGGAAGGTGCTGGTTTTGATGGAGCAGTTGATAGTACGGCGGAGTTCAGGGGAGATTGTGTTGCTTGCTTTGTTGAATATGTGATGGGGGCATGGGTCCGAGGGTGCGCCGGAGTGGATGGATTTCATGATTCTGAGGATGTCATCTGTGGTGACGGGGCTCCAGATAGTCTGTGTGGGGGGCGGGGGGGGGCGAATTTGGGAGGGGTGTCGTTGGGTGTAGGGGAGTGGGTGGTGGAGGTTGAGTTATGAGGCGTGAACGTGTTATAGATGTGGAGGAGCTTGCGGTGAAAGTGTGCAGCGAGGGTATTGCAGAGGTCCTGGGAGTGTGGAATGTTGGTGGTGTCGCTGATGGGTTTAGAGAATTCCTTGATGACTGAGAACAACTCCTTGCTGTTTTGTGCATTAGAGTTGATTCTGTCTTGGATGGCTGTTTTTTGGCGGTTTTTATGAGGTGGTGGTGGGTGGTGATTGTTTCCTTAAAGGCAGCTTTATCCAGAAGAATCTTGCTGGATCTCCAGGTTCTTTCCAGTCGTCTGCAGTGGCGTTTGGAGTCCTGGAGGGCCGGGGTGAACCAGCTGGCTTTGTTGGTAGTTTGGCGGCCAGATGGTTTTTTGAGGGGGGGGCGAGGGTGTTGGAGCAGTCTGTAATCCAGCGGTGGTACTTGTGGGCAGAGGAGTTGGCATCTGTGGAGGTAGGTGGGGAGGATTTGTTTAGGGTGCAGTGTAGTTGGTCTTGGGTGATGTTGTTCCACTTTCTGCGGGGCGGGTGGTACTGTCGGAGGTGGGTGGTGGGTTTATTGAAGGAGAAGTGTATGCAGTGGTGGTCAGTCCAGAGGAGTTCGGTGATGTGACTGACTGAGATGTGGTTGCCTGAGGAGAAGATTGGGTCGAGGGTGTGGCCGGCTGTGTGGGTTGGGTAGTTTACAAGTTGCGTCAGTCCGATAGTTACGAGGTTTTCCAGGAGGATGGAGGTGTTGTGTTCATTGGGGTTGTCAAGATGGAAGTTGAGGTCACCGAGGAGGATGTAGTCCATTGAGGTGAGGGCATGGGGTGCGATGTGGTCGGTGATGGAGTCGCAGAAGGTGGGACAAGGTCCGGCAGGTCTGTAGATGAGGGTGTCGTGGAGGGTGGTGTTGGGGTTAACTTGGATCTTGAAGTGTAGGTGTTCTTGGTCTGGTGAGTGGTCATCGGAGCTGGTTGTAACCTGGATGGTGTGTTTGTGGATTATGGCAATGCCTCCTCCAGGTCGGTTGCTGTGGTCTTTGTGGCAGATCTTGTAGCCGTTGGGTATTGCAGTGGCAATGTCTGGTGCTGATGTGGGGTTTAGCCAGGTCTCGGTGAGGAAGGTGACGTCAGGGTAGGTGGAGTCTAGCAGGTTCCAGATTTTGAGGGCGTGTTTGTGAATGGAGTGGGTGTTGAGGAGGATGCAGTTGAGGTAATTGTGGCTGTTTTTGGGTTGGTTAGTTGGTTGGGTTGTGGTCCGGAGGGAGGGGAAGGAGCAATTGCGGCAGGTGAAAAGTCCGAAGGTGTTGGTCGGGAATGCATGGTGGCAGACGAATAATCTACCGGTGTTGAGCGCGTGGAGGGTGCTGGCATCGTAATGGCGGCAGTTTCTGGAGCCAAGGTTCGAAATATTCAGAACTGTAACACATGCAGCAACCAAGAGAGGCGAACACCTGAGTCAACACAACATGTCACAGTCATACTAGGATGACTCTGAGAAATGGAATACTTGCAAACAAGTAAAGAGCAGCTGAAGATAGATATCAAACACTAAACCGTCAGACTGGTAAACATCCACTAAGCAGTGGGCACAGCACAGGCTATCCAAAAGCACCCAGTCCTTCTCACATAGCTTGAACACGGAGAAAGCACAGAACCTCAAGGAGGCTCCAACAGGCAGGTCTGAATAACAGGGGAACAGAAAATATCACCAGCCCCCAGGGAAGGACGGAATGGGGTGAACTCGGCCACCCCATCAGAGCTCGGGAGCCAACCCAAAAAGCTCCTTCAAACAGGTACTCTCAAGGAGAACCCCATAGGAGATGAACATAGAAAAAAGCAGTAGATCCCTATGAAGACCTAGCACACTCTATGACTGTCTCAACATGGAGACTTCAAGCTCCACAGATGGAACAGAACAACCCCAGAAGAGCAGGCTGCTCTCCTTTACCGGATAAAAACACCTGTTCCAACCTCCTGCACACAGGACAGGACAACGACCCTCCAGAGAGAGAAAAGCTCCTCCTCCATAGGAGGACAAACTACCTCCCCAAAGGGAAGAGCATATATAAGGACAGTGCACATGCTCACAAGACATGAGCCATAGTCTGATTAAAACAAAACAACACCCCAGGGAACACAAATACCTCGTCTGAAAGAATCAGACCTCACAGGGGAATAACCGGACTAACCCAGAGAACGGGAACAAGACTCACTCATAAGTCCCAACACAAACGGAAGAGAACACCCCTTGCAGGAGTCCGATACTCCAAAAAGGAGCTAGGGCACAACAGAAGCATGCCAAGACCAAGGGAGAACATTGAGGACAAAGTCACCCGAAGAGCGAGTAGAACAAAGGCTAGTCTCCATATCTTTCTCAGGGTACGTAACCAGAGGACCACACCCAAAGAAAAGGAATGCAGAGCATCCCAAACCCCGGTAGAAGAAAACCCTAAGCGAAGCTCGGAGAAGGAGACAACACAGCCTAACGTATAAGGAAACAACCAACTCCCGAAGTAGGAAAAAGCCACGCGGCCCTCCCCATAAGGCGGTCAAAACCGCTAAGGAGAAACGGACAAAGTCCAGAAATCTCGACCCGAAGGAAGAGAACTTCAAAAGGAACCAGACCAAAAAAGGACAATTCCAAAGAGCCTCTGAAGGGCAAAACCTCCAGGAACCGGCAGCAAGGAGACCCTAAGACCTCCAACCCACGTGGAGAAGGAAACACTCTTATTTTCATATAAATATCGGAAAACAACTGAGTGTGCCGCAGCGGAACCTCACCGAGTCCCAGTCGACCAGTCTGAAAATCAAATAAGGACTGAACCAATCCCCCATGCCTCAGTGACCCTCAGGTCCTCTCAGAATGCTTAGCTAAAACTTGTAAAATAAAAACAAGAAATAACAAAAATAATAATGTGAAGCACTCCGCGCCCTAACCGGACCAGCTGGCAGAACTTGTCTGAAAAAAACAGCTAGACAGAAGGATCTGAACCCAATCAGGACCAGCCTGAAACCAAGGGTCATCACTGTTAAGGTCGCATAGCCACCCCCCGAGATGGAGAGCTAAATGACAGACAAACATAGGACTAAACATGTCCACACACCAGAACAAACTTCCATAGAAGTAAACAGTGCGATCAAAATCGTGAGTATCGATTCCAGACAAAAAATTCCCTTAGGAAATATATAATAAACCTGAGCTCAAACCAAATAAAAAATCATCCTAACCGGATTAAAATAAAGGCTAAGGCAACCCGTAAGCTATCGCTCAAGAAGAACAGACACACCCGCAGGACCAGCCCAACAAGGATCCTGTTCTTCCAAGCTCAGAACTGGAAATGGATACCCAAGAAACAAAACTATAAGAAGATTACGTCATCCTCTTATATCTAATTCTGCAAGCCATTCGAAGGAGAAGACTGAGAATTCCCACGCCCATTAAGGATGGGATCCTCCAACAACGCCAAAACGCCAGTCTATAACGAAAGGCACAGCATACCTTCGCCGGAGCAAACGACGACCCCCAGCCCCGAAGGTTGACCCCCTGAAGCCTCAGGGACAGTCATTCCCCTGGAGAGCTGAATAGGACCAGGCCATCCCATGCCTGAGGAGCCCCTGTTACCAGAACACGTAAAATATAGTAAGCACACTTCAGGGAGTAGTAGATGCACCAGTGCCATAATTATGGACATGCGGAACCGTGCCATAACCTCCGGAGGGAAAAAGCCACCTTTCAGAGAAGGATAAGCAAAATCTCGGTTACCATGCATGCGTAGTAAAAGATGGTGGTAGGGAACTCGCCACTCGAGGGACAGAACCCCCAGGGGCAGACGGCTCAGCGGACCCTTGATACCCCAATCCAGAGGAATTGAGCACTCTAAAACGGCATTCGGAACATAACTGATACGCCTGTATGATCCGGCACAATTTATTACAAGAAGCAGAATCTGAACTAGAGACTTCCATCTCCACAATATCAGATTCCTCCATAACTGGGTATTGGATACAAAAAACGGGCCAAATTAGAAAATGTAAACGGCACCTGACACCCCCAATGTCTGGGGCACTCACCACCTCCTATGAACCAGACACCAGCGGACAAGAATATTTCTGTCGCCACACGGTCAGGAATGCGGAAATGGAGAGGCAAAACGTAACCACACCCGGTCACCAGGTGAACTGTACAGTCCAGAAAAAGTGCGCCCGATCGTAAAGGCTGCGTCATTTCCCAAGGCCGTTATGTTCCACAAGCCAAGAGCCTAAGTAACACTACACATAAGCAGGTTGAATCACATAAACATGATTTAAAAAAAACCCTGTTCAATAACCCCTCTAAGGAAATATTAACCCTTGATTCCAAGACACAAAGGAGCCTCACTGAGACCTTGAGTTATAGTTAGTCTCAAAAGGTGGTAGCCTCTAGGGAAAACATTAGTATTACAATACAATCATGACAAAAGTAAAATTAAACGATCTTACCGGAATCTACGCCGTGGAACAGGAACACGGCCCTTCAAGTGTGACAGATAGTAGCTTTGCCTCTGCCATGGACTTGAGAGAAGCAGGCAGCAAAATTCGTCAACGCTGATTGCTTGTGGAGCTGTTAATATGAGTCGGGATGGTTTCGCAGAAAGACTCTTTCTGCATCTCCAGACTCTAACTTTCACCCATGCTCTCACTGAGAGGACTACTTAAAACTCCAGTGCCATGCCGAAGAGTACTACCCTCGATAAGAGACTATCGGAATTTCTGACACTTCTCTGCCAACCTCCTGGGACGAAAGGCAAAGAATGACTGGGGGATGAGGGAAGTGGGAGGGGTATTTAAGCGTTTGGCTGGGGTGTCTTTGTGTGCTCCTGGTGGCCAGGTTCTGAATTCCCAAAAGTAATGAATGCAGCTGTGGACTCTTTCCATTAATTTTTTACTAAAGGAGCACTGTTTAACATCCCTTCAAACATTGAAAAGTTTATTAAAGGGACAGTAAACCTTAAAAATAATGTTATATAATTCTGCACATAGTGCAGAATTATATAACATTATTTAGGTGCTATAGCCATAAACGCCTTTTTTACCTTTTAATTTGCTAAAAATATGGCGCTTTTACAGACCCGCTCTCTGCTCTCTGCTGAGCGGGTCTGTTATTTTTAGTCAGCTCATCGGGCCCAATGCGCTGACTAAAAATAACAGACCCGCTCAGCAGAGAGCGGGTCTGTAAAAGCACCATATTTTTAGCAAATTAAAAGGTAAAAAAGGCGTTTATGGCTATAGCACCTAAATAATGTTATATAATTCTGCACTATGTGCAGAATTATATAACATTATTTTTAAGGTTTACTGTCCCTTTAAGCATCATTTGAAAATCATATAAGCTTTCTCTCTCTGACAATTTGAAAAATATTGTTATATGACCTTTATTGCTTCAACTACTCAAAGGGCTTGATTCACAATCAGGGAACCTATCCACCCAGTATAATGACATGGGGACAGCATTTGCTGCCCATATTTATAATTGCAGTGCCCCCTATTCACACTCAACCAATTCTGCAAGAGCAGCACTTGTAAATCACTATGGTCAGATCAGTCAGAGTGAATTTAATGCCATCTCTATCCCCTAGAGTCTATCAACACTGCATGAAACACAGAATGAGTTCTATGCTGAGTTCATTTACTGTCACTTAAAGGGATAGGAAAGTCAAAATTAAAGAAGTGGGGTGTATTGCAATTTTTGAAAGTCAAAATTAAACTTGCATGATTCAGATAGAGCATGCCACTTTAAGACTCTTTTATATTCCTTTCTAATTTCAAATGTGCTTCGTTCTTTCGGTATCCCTTATTGAAAAAGAATATGCACATACCCTACACTAGTGGGAGCTAGCTGCTGATTACTGCCTGTACACATTTGTCTCTAGTGATTGGCTAACTAGATGTGTTCATCTAGCTGCAGCTAGTGCAATGCTATTCCTAGAGCAAAGGATAACAAGAGTAACTTGGAAGGTTGTTTAAAAATTAAAAGTTTAAACAATATTTCTTACATTACATATCCCTAGTATAGATTACTTGTGATGTTAGTTGTTTATTTAGACTTCTCTAATGCTGAGTTCATGGTCATCAGTGAAAAGGGGGTGGATATTGTAATTCCTCACATTAAGTTTTGTCTCTGCATTACTTAGAACCTTACTGAATAACATACACACCAGATGAAATGTATTCCGAGATCACAGTGTGAGCCAAACGTTATCTGTCAACACATTCCAAAGCCCATGCAATGATTTCTTTCTAAGAATCTGCATAGTTACTGTTATATGTTCCCATTTACTGTCAGAGTGCAGCACATTGAATACTCAGTCTTATTGATCCCTCTAACAACACTACATGCTGAAATCCTATACATTATTGCACCTTAATAGTTCAAGGCCAACAAAAAGCACAAGGTCACTGTTTTAGTGTTAGTATTTATCTCTGCATGTGGATGTAAAACATAGCTAGATATTCTCAGTGCACCATTATTTTAAATACTGCAGCTGCTCAGAGCGCCAGGGGGGTTGTATCATATAAGCAATTAACAAATTGAGTCATTACCAGATGGCACAAGCACCTTAGGCTCTCTGAGCAAGTCTTGTGTTTCACATGCTGGTACACGGTGCATACTTAAATACACTTTTGAAATAGCTATAGCTTTTATTAGAAGCATTTTTGCTAATACATTTATATTACAAAAATGCTTCTATTCATAGCTGAAATGTATCCACAAGGACTCCAATTTTGGCTGGAATGTCCCTTTTAATGGAAAAAATGTGTATACCTTGATACAGACCCTCTTTAAAGGAATATGAAACTCAAATCAAATCTATTATCAAATTTTCTTCATTTCTATGGTATTCTTTGTTGAAGGGATACTTAGGTAGGCATCTGGAGCACTACATGACAGGAAATAGTGCTGCCTGCTAGTGCTCTTGCAAATGGATAACATTCTTGCAAACTGCTGCTATAAAGTATTCCAGACACGTGAACTCTTCTGAGCTCACATCCCTTCTTTTCAACAAAAGATACCAAGAGAAAAAGGAAAATGTGTTAATGGAAGTAAATTAGAAAGTTGTTTAGAATTACATTCTCTATCTGAATCATGAAAGAACAATGTTGCATGTCCTTTTAAGTAGGGCACATGCTAGCAGGGCCAGTGCTAGGATTTTTGGTTACAAAAGACACATTTTGCTACCCCTCCCAAAATAAAATGTATACCTTGCCATTACCGCTTCTTAATAAAATGTATACCTTGCCATTACCGCTTCTTAATAAAATGTATACCTTGCCATTACCGCTTCTTAATAAAATGTATACCTTGCCATTACCGTTTCTTAATAAAATGTATACCTTGCCATTACCACTTCTTAATAAAATGTATACCTTGCCATTACCGCTTCTTAATAAAATGTATACCTTGCCATTACCGCTTCTTAATAAAAATGTATACCTTGTCATTACCGCTTCTTAATAAAAACATAATTTATGCTTACCTGATAAATTTATTTCTCTGGTAGTGTATTCAGTCCACGGGTCATTCATTACTTATGGGATATATTCCCTTCCCAACAGGAAGTTGCAAGAGGATCACCCAAGCAGAGCTGCTACATAGCTCCTCCCCTCACATGTCATATCCAGTCATTCGACCAAAACAAGACAAGAAAGGAGAAACCATAGGGTGCAGTGGTGACTGGAGTTTTAATTAAAATTTAGATCTGCCTCAAAGAAGACAGGGCGGGCCGTGGACTGAATACACTACAAGAGAAATAAATTTATCAGGTAAGCATAAATTATGTTTTCTCTTGTTAAGTGTATTCAGTCCACGGGTCATCCATTACTTATGGGATACCAATACCAAAGCTAAAGTACACGGATGATGGGAGGGACAAGGCAGGAACTTTAAACGGAAGGAACCACTGCCTGTAGAACCTTTCTCCCAAAAACAGCCTCCGAAGAAGCAAAAGTGTCAAATTTGTTAAATTTTGAAAAGGTATGAAGCGAAGACCAAGTCGCAGCCTTGCAAATCTGTTCAACAGAGGCTTCATTCTTAAAGGCCCAGGTGGAAGCCACAGCTCTAGTGCAATGAGCTATAATTCTTTCAGGAGGTTGCTGTCCAGCAGTCTCATAGGCTAAACGTATTATGCTACGAAGCCAAAAGGAGAGAGAGCTAGCCGAAGCTTTTTGACCTCTCCTCAGACCAGAATAAACGACAAACAGGGAAGATGTTTGACGAAAATCTTTAGTTGCCTGTAAATAGAACTTCAGGGCACGGACTACGTCCAGATTATGCAAAAGTCGTTCCTTCTTTGAAGAAGGGTTAGGACATAATGATGGAACAACAATCTCTTGATTAATATTCCTGTTAGAAACTACCTTAGGTAAGAACCCAGGTTTAGTACGCAGAACTATCTTGTCTGAATGAAAAATCAGATAAGGAGAATCACAATGTAAGGCAGATAACTCAGAGACTCTTCGAGCCGAGGAAATAGCCATCAAAAACAGAACTTTCCAAGATAACAGCTTGATATCAATGGAATGAAGGGGTTCAAATGGAACACCTTGAAGAACGTTAAGAACTAAGTTTAAGCTCCACGGCGGAGCAACAGTCCTAAACACAGGCTTAATCCTAGCCAAAGCCTGACAAAAAGCCTGAACGTCTGGAACTTCTGCCAGACGTTTGTGTAAAAGGATAGATAGAGCAGAAATCTGTCCCTTTAACGAACTAGCAGATAAGCCCTTTTCTAAACCCTCTTGTAGAAAAGACAATATCCTAGGAATCCTAACTTTACACCATGAGTAACTCTTGGATTCGCACCAATATAAATATTTACGCCATATCTTATGGTAAATCTTTCTGGTAACAGGTTTCCGAGCCTGTATTAAGGTATCAATAACCGACTCCGAGAAGCCACGCTTAGATAGGATCAAGCGTTCAATCTCCATGCAGTCAGTCTCAGAGAGATTATATTTGGATGGTTGAAAGGACCCTGTATTAGAAGGTCCTGCCTCAGAGGCAGAGACCATGGTGGACAGGACGACATGTCCACTAGGTCTGCATACCAGGTCCTGCGTGGCCATGCAGGCGCTATCAGAATCACTGATGCTCTCTCCTGCTTGATTTTGGCAATCAGTCAAGGAAGTAGCGGAAATGGTGGAAACTTATAAGCCATGTTGAAAACCCAAGGAGCTGCTAGAGCATCTATCAGCACCGCTCCCGGGTCCCTGGACCTGGATCCGTAACAAGGAAGCTTGGCGTTCTGGCGAGACGCCATGAGATCCAGTTCTGGTTTGCCCCAACAATGAATCAGTTGAGCAAAGACCTCCGGGATGAAGTTCCCCCTCCCCCGGATGAAAAGTCTGGGATGTAAATCGCTGACAGGTGGCAAGAGTGAGACTCTGCCCAGCGAATTATCTTGGAGACTTCTAACATCGCTAGGGAACTCCTGGTTCCCCCTTGATGATTGATGTAAGCCACAGTCGTGATATTGTCCGACTGAAATCTGATGAATCTCAGTGTTGCTAACTGAGGCCAAGCTAGAAGAGCATTGAATATTGCTCTTAACTCCAGCATATTTATTGGAAGGAGTTTCTCCTCCTGAGTCCACGATCCCTGAGCCTTCAGAGAGTTCCAGACTGCGCCCCAACCTAGAAGGCTGGCATCTGTTGTTACAATCGTCCAATCTGGCCTGCGAAAGGTCATCCCCTTGGACAGATGAACCAGAGAAAGCCACCATAGAAGAGAATCTCTGGTCTCTTGATCCAGATTTAGTCGAGGGGACAAATCTGAGTAATCCCCATTCCACTGACTTAGCATGCATAATTGCAGCGGTCTGAGATGTAGGCGCGCAAATGGAACTATGTCCATTGCCGCTACCATTAAGCCGATTACTTCCATGCACTGAGCTACTGACGGGCGTGGAATGGAATGAAGGACACGGCAAGCATTTAGCAGTTTTGATAACCTGGACTCCGTCAGGTAAATTTTCATCTCTATAGAATCTATAAGAGTCCCTAGGAAGGGAACCCTTGTGAGTGGTAATAGAGAACTCTTTTCAACGTTCACCTTCCACCCATGCGACCTCAGAAATGCCAGAACTATCTCTGTGTGAGACTTGGCAATTTGAAAACTTGACGCTTGTATCAGAATGTCGTCTAGGTACGGAGCCACCGCTATGCCTCGCGGTCTTAGCACTGCCAGAAGTGAGCCCAGAACCTTTGTAAAGATTCTCAGGGCCGTAGCTAACCCGAAGGGAAGAGCTACAAACTGGTAATGCCTGTCTAGAAAGGCAAATCTTAGGTACCGATAATGATCTTTGTGAATCGGTATGTGAAGGCAGGCATCCTTTAAGTCCACTGTGGTCATATACTGACCCTCTTGGATCATGGGTAGGATGGTTCGAATAGTTTCCATTTTGAATGATGGAACTCTTAGGAATATGTTTAAAATTTTTAGGTCCAAGATTGGTCTGAAGGTTCCCTCTTTCTTGGGAACCACAAACAGATTTGAGTAAAATCTTTGCCCTTGTTCCGTCCGCGGAACTGGGTGGATCACCCCCATTACTAGGAGGTCTTGTACACAGTGAAGAAAAGCCTCTTTCTTTATTTGGTTTGCTGATAACCTTGAAAGATGAAATCTCCCTTGTGGAGGAGAAGCTTTGAAGTCCAGAAGGTATCCCTGAGATATAATCTCCAAAGCCCAGGGATCCTGGACATCTCTTGCACAAGCCTGGGCGAAGAGAGAAAGTCTGCCCCCCACTAGATCCGTTTCCGGATAGGGGGCCCTCTCTTCATGCTGTCTTAGGGGCAGTAGTAGGCTTTCTGGCCTGCTTGCCCTTGTTCCAGGACTGGTTAGTTTTCCAGCCCTGCTTGTAACGAGCAACAGTTCCTTCCTGTTTTGGGGCGGAGGAAGTTGATGCTGCTCCTGCCTTGAAGTTTCGAAAGGCACGAAAATTAGACTGTTTGGCCTTTGATTTGGCCCTGTCCTGAGGAAGAGTATGACCCTTACCTCCAGTAATGTCAGCAATAATTTCTTTCAATCCGGGCCCGAATAAGGTCTGCCCTTTGAAAGGAATATTAAGTAATTTGGATTTAGAAGTCACGTCAGCTGACCAAGATTTAAGCCATAGCGCTCTGCGCGCCTGGATGGCGAATCCGGAGTTCTTAGCCGTTAGTTTGGTTAAATGTACAACGGCATCAGAAATAAATGTGTTAGCTAGCTTAAGTGCTTTAAGCTTGTCCATAATCTCATCCAATGGAGCTGTGCGAATGGCCTCTTCCAGAGACTCAAACCAGAATGCTGCAGCAGCAGTGACAGGCGCAATGCATGCAAGGGGCTGTAAGATAAAACCTTGTTGAACAAACATTTTCTTAAGGTAACCTTCTAATTTTTTATCCATTGGATCCGAAAAAGCACAACTATCCTCCACCAGGATAGTGGTACGCTTAGCTAAAGTAGAAACTGCTCCCTCCAAATTAGGGACTGTCTGCCATAAGTCTCGTGTGGTGGCGTCTATTGGAAATATTTTTCTAAATATAGGAGGAGGGGAAAAGGGCACACCGGGTCTATCCCACTCCTTGCCAATAATCTCTGTAAGCCTTTTAGGTATAGGAAAAACGTCAGTACACACCGGCACCGCATAGTATCTATCCAGCCTACATAATTTCTCTGGAATTGCAACTGTATTACAGTCATTCAGAGCCGCTAAAACCTCCCCTAGCAATACACGGAGGTTCTCAAGCTTAAATTTAAAATTAGAGATCTCTGAATCCAGTCTCCCTGGATCAGATCCGTCACCCACAGAATGAAGCTCTCCGTCCTCATGTTCTGCAAATTGTGACGCAGTATCGGACATGGCTCTCACATCAAAAGCACGCTCTGTCCTTATCCCAGAGCTATCGAGCTTGCCTCTTAATTCTGGCAGTTTAGATAATACTTCTGTCATAACATTAGCCATGTCTTGTAAAGTGATTTGTATGGGCCTCTCTGATGTATTTGGCTGCCACAATATCACGCGTCTCCCGGGCGGGAGGCGAAGGTACTGACACGTGAAGGGAGTTAGTCGGCATAACTTCCCCCTCGTTGTCTGGTGATAATTCCTTTACAGATAAAGACTGACCTTTATTATTTAAAGTGAAATCAATGCATTTAGTACACATCTTTCTATGGGGTTCCACATTGGCCTTCAAACATAGTGAACAAACAGATTCATCTGTGTCAGACATGTTTAAACAGACTAGCAATGAGACTAGCAAGCTTGGAAAATACTTTCAAATAAATTTACAAGCAATATAAAAAACGCTATTGCGCCTTTAAGAAGCACAAAAAAACTGTCACAGTTGAAATAACAATGAACCAAATCAGTTATAGCAACCAAATTTTCACAGTAAATGTATTAAGTTAGCAGAGCATTGCACCCACTAGCAAATTGATGATTAACCCCTTAATACCCAAAACAGATAATCAGTATAAGAATTAACGTTTTTAACACAGTCAAACACACTGTCACAGGTCTGCTGTGACTGATTACCTCCCTCAAAATGATTTTTTAAATCCCCTGAGCTCTCTAGAGACGTCCTGGATCATGGAGGAAGAAGCAGGAAGACTGTGACTGAATTTTTACTGCGCAAAAAAGCGCTAAAATAGGCCCCTCCCACTCATATTACAACAGTGGAAAAGCCTCAGTTAACTGTTTCTATGCAGAAATATACGACAGCCATGTGGAAAAAATCATGCCCCAATAAGTTTTTATCACCAATGTACCTCACAAAAAACGATTAACATGCCAGTAAACGTTTTAAAACCATCAATTCTAAAGGTTATGTATTGTTATAGATAAGCCTGCTACCAGTCGCTTCTACTGCAGTTAAGGCTCATACATTACTTCAGTATTAACAGCATTTTCTTAGTCAAATTCCATTCCTTAGAAAATTACTTTACTGCACATACATTCATCAGCCTGATACCAGTCGCTACTGCTGCATTTAAGGCTGTACTTACATTACATCGGTATCAGCAGTATTTTCTTAGTCAATTCCATTCCTTAGAAAAATATTTTACTGCACATACCTTATTTGCAGGAAAACCCCACATGCTATTCCCTTTCTGAAGTTACCCCACTCCTCAGAATGTGCGAGAACAGCCAGTGGATCTTAGTTACTTCTGCTAAGATCATAGAAAAACGCAGGCAGATTCTTCTTCTAAATACTGCCTGAGAGAAAAAAAAACAGCACACTCCGGTGCCATTTAAAAATAACAAACTTTTGATTGAAGAAATAATTAAGTATAAAAAAAATCCACACTCCTCTCACGACCTTCCTATGTTGAGGGTTGCAAGAGAATGACTGGATATGACATGTGAGGGGAGGAGCTATGTAGCAGCTCTGCTTGGGTGATCCTCTTGCAACTTCCTGTTGGGAAGGGAATATATCCCATAAGTAATGGATGACCCGTGGACTGAATACACTTAACAAGAGAAATGTATACCTTGTCATTACCGCTTCTTAATAAAATGTATACCTTGCCATTACCGCTTCTTAATAAAATGTAGACCTTGCCATTACCGCTTCTTAATAAAATGTATACCTTGCCATTACCGCTTCTTAATAAAATGTATACCTTGCCATTACCGCTTCTTAATAAAATGTATACGCTGCCATTACCGCTTCTTAATAAAATGTATACCCTGCCATTACCGCTTCTTAATAAAATGTATACCTTGCCATTACCGCTTCTTAATAAAATGTATACCTTGCCATTACCGCTTCTTAATAAAATGTATACCTTGCCATTAACGCTTCTTAATAAAATGTATACCTTGTCATTACCGCTTCTTAATAAAATGTATACCTTGTCATTACCGCTTCTTAATAAAATGTATACCTTGTCATTACCGCTTCTTAATAAAATGTATACCTTGTCATTACCGCTTCTTAATAAAATGTATACCTTGTCATTACCGCTTCTTAATAAAATGTATACCTTGTCATTACCGCTTCTTAATAAAATGTATACCTTGCCATTACCGCTTCTTAATAAAATGTATACCTTGCCATTACCGCTTCTTAATAAAATATATACCTTGCCATTACCGCTTCTTAATAAAATGTATACCTTGTCATTACCGCTTCTTAATAAAATGTATACCTTGCCATTACCGCTTCTTAATAAAATGCTCTAGTCATTTGGTAAGCAGATATAGATAACTATTTTATCTATAGTGTTAGAGAAAATAGATTTCCATTATCACATCAAATTCTTGACTGTTTAAGGGATGGAAAGGTCAAAAATGAAATGTGCATAGGTGCATTTCAATGTGAAATATAAATATTTATATAATTGATATTATATGCAATATACTTCCATTAGCAAAAACGTTTCTAGTAAAAGTTATTACTGTTTTTCATGCTGCATACGTGCATGTTCTGTGAAGGCCATGCACCAGTATTCAAACACCACACCTTCTCAGAGATCTAACAGTAGTGTTTAATGCTTCTGAAAACGTAGGGCCCCATCCGATATGCAGCGTCGCCCGCAAAAGCCGGGTTGACCTCGCATTCTATTGGCTGATCCAATCAGCCAATCGGATTGAACTTCAATCGAATTGGCTGATTAAATCAACC
The DNA here is from genome assembly GCF_027579735.1 of Bombina bombina. Lineage (NCBI taxonomy): Eukaryota > Metazoa > Chordata > Amphibia > Anura > Bombinatoridae > Bombina > Bombina bombina. The sequence continues at coordinate 114,779,897 of NC_069502.1, forward strand.
AATCAAATTTTTCCTACCTTAATTCCAATTAGCCAATCGGAATTCGATGACGTCATTTAAAGGAATATTCATTCGTTGTTAGTCCGTCGGTCTAGAAGGATGTTCCGCGCCGGAGGTCTTCAAGATGGAGCCGTTCCTCGTCGGATGGATGAAGATAGAAGATGCCGCTTGGATGAAGATGTCTGCCGGTCCGGATGTCCTCTTCTGCCCGGATAGGCAGGGCCGGATTTACCATTAGGCAGAGTAGGCATGTGCCTACAGGTGCCTTCCACAGAGGGGCGCCTGTCTCTCTGCTCTATATGCCTTTTCTGCACACCTTCTGCGGCTCTGCTCACACTCACCATAGTCGAAAATAACTTTTTCCTAAACAAAGAGGGCCGCCATGTTGGCCAGTTTGGTCCGTTTCTCCAGTGAATGCGAACAGAGTAGCCAGAGCGGCCTGAAAGTAAGTGTGTGGGGGTTGGTTATTTTATGGGGAGTGACAGTGAGTGATTATTTGTGCGCTATTACAGAGCGCTCTGAGTGCATGGTGGGCATGTATCAGCTGCAGCAGCAGCGCCTGTTAAATCAAAATGACAGATTGTACAGTCAGAGGGCAGTCTTTCATATAAAATACCATAGGTATGAATATTATTGCTAAAATGCAAAATGCCAGGGTTGTTGCACAGGATAAACAGACAAAAAAAACTGACCCTTGGTTGACTGTGCACATTGCAGGCTTGGTCAGCAAAGTTTTTAAATGAAGCTCCAGTCTAGACAACCTGCACTTTTTTTGTATAAATTATATTTAAAAAAATACTGTGTTGACTGGAATCTCATCATACTGGGCAAATACTGCCTGGATTGTTTTGTTATAGATCATGGACTGCCTTTTATGTGGCAAAATTAGCAGCTGCTGTATAAAAAAAAATCATAATTCTATAAAGTTTTAGGCTGTATCTATAGGTTTAAACATGTGAACCGGAAGCACGTGGGCGGTGCTTTAGATTTTGGTGCCTACAGGCACCTGGGTTGTAAATCCGGCTCTGCGGATAGGATGAAGACTTCTGCCGGTCTGGATGTCCTCTTCTGGCCCATCGGATGAAGACTTCGGCCCGGCTGGGTGAAGATGGCTCAAGGTAGGGTGATCTTCAATGGGGTAGTGTTAGGTTTTTTTAAGTGGGGATCAGGTGGGTTTTAGAGTAGGGGTGTGTGGGTGGTGGGATTGTTCTTTTTTACAGGTAAAAGAGCTGATTACTTTGGGGCAATGCCCCGCAAAAGGCCCTTTTAAGGGTTATTTGTAATTTAGTTTAGGATAGGGAATTTTATTATTTTGGGGGGCTTTTTATTTTATTAGGGGGCTTAGAATAGGTGTAATTAGTTTAAACTTCATGTAATATTTTTTTATTTTTTGTAATTTAGTGTTTGTTTTTTTTGTACTATAGTTTAGTTTATTTAATTGTATTTCATTTTAGATAATTGTAGTTAATTTATTTAATTAATATATTGATAGTGTAGTGTTAGGTGTATTTGTAACTTAGGTTAGGATTTATTTTACAGGTAATTTTGTAATTATTTTAACTAGGTAGCTATTAAATAGTTATTAACTATTGAATAGCTATTGTACCTAGGTAAAATAAATACAAAGTTGCCTGTAAAATAAATATAAACCCTAAAATAGCTACAATGTAATAATTAATTATATTGTAGCTATTTTAGGGTTTATTTTATAGGTAAGTATTTAGTTTTAAATAGGAATAATTTAGTTAATAATATTAATATTATTTAGATTTATTTAAATAATAATTAAGTTAGAGGGGTGTTAGGGTTAGACTTAGGTTTAGGGGGTAATACATTTAATGTAGGTGGCGGTGGGCTCCCGAAGCGGCGGCTTAGGGGTTAATACTAGGATAGGTTTATTGCAGTGTGGGCTATGGCGGTTTAGGGGTTAATAATTAGGCTTATTGCGTTGTGGGGGGTTGTCAGTCTAGGGGTTAATACATTTATTATTAGGAGTGAGAGGGGGGATTGCGAATATATGGGTATACGTGTTGGGCTTATTTTTGGGAGGCAGGTAAGACAGTTACGGGAGATTTAATATTTTAGTTACTTTTTTTAGGCGCAGGCAGTTTCTAAAGTGCCGTAAGTCACTGGGGACTCCAGAAATTTGTAGTTGCGCTTATTTCTGGACATCGCTAGTTTATCCGACTTACGGCACTTTAGCAACTGCCGATGTGCAAGGTGAAACTATGGGCGGCACGGGTTCCCTCGCTTGCGCCGAAAACTACGCCGTATATCGGATCGCGCCCGTAATCTATGTGATACAAGCCACTGCTGACTCTCTGGGAAGGTGTGGTGTTGAATACTGGTACATATTTATATATTTGATTCTCATTCCATTGTAATATAAATATTTTCTATATATAGTACATCTCTTGAAAATATTATTTTGAATGTATGACAACATAATTATGATATAATTCATAATATGAATTTATTTAGTATGTATTCATTCAATATATATGTATATATATTTAATTACTACAGAATTCTAATTGAATGCAATGTAATATCAGAATATGGAATGATATGATACTATTAAAATCAAAATATACTATATAAAAACTGATGAAAGGATACTATTTAAATTTAATGAAGTACTTATTAATATGGTACTGGAAATATTGAATTATAATTACTAAGTTCCCTAATATAAATATGACTCTTAAACCCATCCCTTGAGATATACTATAAATGAGAATTGTGTAGAAAATACACCAATGATATTTGTATTATATATTTATATATTATATATATTATATATATATATATATATATATATATATATATATATATATATATATATATATATATATATATTTGTTTATGATTAAGGCCTGACGGCCGAAACATGTCGAACAAATCATCCTGTGAGAGCCACTAATTTTTAACCAAGTATGAAATAAAGGAACTTTGTTTTTACACACCTCTGTGCTGGCAGAATTTTCGTTTTTTTCTTTAAATATAATTATGAGTTACCGAATTATACCCATGTTTAGTCTTAAAAATACATACTTAAATTAGATGGGCCATATAAATTGACCCATTTGTTTTATTAATTCTAAGTGCATCAAATAGTCACTTTATAAAAATGTATAAGGAAATATATTTCTTTCCAATGGCATGGAAAGTCCACAAATCCATTCAATTACTACTTGGAATTCAACTCCTGGCCACCAGGAGGAGGCAAAGAACACCCCATCGAAGTATCAATCCCCCAGTCATTCTTTCCCTTGTACATCGGGAGGATGTGCGAAGATGGTGTCTGAAGATTTGAATCCTTTAATGGGTACTTTTCCCTGCAAGCAAGGATTAGGGTCAAGCTGTGTCCATGTAATCCTCTTTGGTAAGAGTAATGGTGGCATTTAGCAGTTAGAAGACAGAGAGGTAGTACTTGCTTACCTTCTAACATTTATGCTACCCCTTGATAGAAAACCAGGTTTGGTTACTCTGTTTTACTTTTCCTACAGGTCCCTGTCAGAGGTTGGTTGAGTCTGTCATACCCGAGAAGCTGGATTCACAGGTAAGTGCTCTTGCCTTCTAGGTTGCCTTCTAGGTTTGAAGGACAGCACTTTAGGGGTTAATTCCTCAGTGGACTTGGATTGGGATATAATTATTCCTTTATGTCGGGATTTAAATTAAGGACAGCACTGCAGGCACTGTGACTGTTTGGATCACAATGGGTTAATGTAATTTCCCTTTGGGTTAAAGCTGGCTCATGAGAGGGACTGAGAGGTAAAGGGACAGTAAGGGGCTCAAGACATTTTAATCAGCCCTATTATTTTACTGGAGTGTGGAGTATATTATAAAGCATTTCCAAGCAGTGCCTCGGAAGTGCACGCTTTAACTTTTAGTGTTGCAGTTAGTTTTTTTTTTCTTTTTGGCGCACACATGATCTCGCTCCGCTCTTCCGCTACAGCCTTTTCATTATTCTGGCTTGGAGAGCGGAGCTTCAACTCAGTTTATTATTTGTAACTATGGAGTTTGACGATATTGATCGTCGTTGGGCCTCGTTTTAAAGTCGACTTTTGTCAGCACAAGAATAAACAGCTTTCAGGTCTGACAGCCGAATCTGACAGCGCAATAAACCCTCCTCAGAGGGTTTTCAATCCGTAGCTACTAGTGGGGCCTCCTGGTCATCAGAGTGGTAAGTCTCCTCAGCTACGCTGAGGATATAACAGTGCAAGGGTTTTTTCTCACTAGACTAGTTTTGATTACTGTGGGAAGCTTTCTTAGCATTATGGACTCTGATGCAAATTTAGCTTTATCCTTTGATAAATGTTTGTATTGCTTGGAGGCTCAAATTATTCCTCCTGTGCAGTTTTGTTCTATAAGCTTAAATAAATTGTTAATGTCAAAAAATAAAGATTCCTTCTCAGAGCCATCTGTCTCTTTGGATAATTTTGGCCGTGCTATGCCTCAACTTTCTCCTCAAGCATCCCAAAATGTAACAGTTTCACAAGCAGTGCCCTGCGGTTCCTCTTAATCTGTACCTGGGGCAGTATATTTACCAGGTGATTTTGCTGCACAATTGACTTCTGCAGTCTCTGCAGCTTTGAGTGCCTTGCCAATTGTTGGTAAGAGAAAAAGAAAAAACAAGAACATCTCTAAATCTGATAATTCTGATTCCGCCCAGGCTACCTTATTCAGTCTATCTCAGTTATCTTAGGAGCATCACTCCTCTGTGGCTTCTGAGGGCGAGATCTCAGATTCTTAATCTGCTGTAGCTAGTACAGCGGATTCAGAGGAGGTCAATTTTAGATTTCAGATTGAACACCTCTGTTTACTTTTGAAGGAGGTTCTAGCTACTTTGGAGGACTATGAACCTATAGCAGAGATTCCTAAAAAGGCTAATAAGCTTAACAGAGTATTTGATGTCAAACCCAAATCTGTGGAAGTATTTCCTCTTCCAGATTGCATGTCTGACATTTTTTCTCAGGAATGGGAGAAGCCGGGGGTTCCTTTTTGCCCACCTACTGTTTTTAAAAAGATGTTTCCTATTGCTGACTCTGTGCGAAACCATTGGCGCACTGTTCCTAAAGTAGAAGGCACTATCTCCACCTTAGCCAAGAGAACCGCTATTCCTCTAGAGGAAAGTTCCACCTTTAAGGACCCTATGGATATAAAAACTGGAATGTTATTTAAGAAAGATGTTCCTTCACTAGGGTCTACAATTTCAACCTGTGGCTAGTATTGCGACAGTTGCTGGAGCGGCCTCTTATTGGTGTGATTCCTTGTCAGATTTGATTTCGGAAGAAACAACTATAGAGGAGATCCAGGATAGGATCAAGGCTTTAAAGCTGGCTACTACTTTTATCTGTGATGCCAGCATGCAAGTTGTTCATCTGGGGGCAAAGATTTCTAGCTTTGTCGTTATATACTGCAGAGTCCTGTGGCCAAAGTCTTGGTCGGCTGATGAGACATCCAAGTCTAAGATTCTGTCTCTGCCTTTTAAGGGCAAGACTATCAACTAGATTACAAGTTTTGCGTTGCGGCTTGTAACGCTGAAAATATGGCATTTTCAGCGTTAAAACAGCACTGCAGCTATTACAAGTGTTGTCGGTATAGCTGTACCCTTTTAGCGTGTACCGCAACGTCAGTCCCACACATGTCAGTACCGAACACGCTATACTTATAGCGCTGGTATTACAAGTTTTGCGGAGAGGCTAAAAAGTGAGCGTTACAGCCTAAAACGACAAGATCTGTACCGCCATCTAAAGTCAGTAGTTATGAGTTTTACGCTACAAATCTGTAACATAAACTGCTACAAAGTACACTAAACACCCATAAATTACCTATTAACCCCTAACACGAGCCCTTCCCGCATCGCAAACACTATATTAAATTTATTAACCCCTAATCTGCCGCTCCGGACATCGCTGCCTCTAAAAAAATGTATTAACCCCTATTCCGCCGCTCCCCGAAATCGTCACCACTATATTACAGTTATTAACCCCTAAACCGCCGCCCTCCCACATCAAAAACACAATTTAAATATTATTAACCCCTAATCTGCCGTCTGCCCACACCACAACTATAATAAACCTATTGACCCCTAAACCGCAAGCCCCCCACAATGGAATATACTAAAATAAACTATTAACCCCTAAACCAAAAGCCCCCCACAATGAAATAAACTAATTAAAACTAGTAACCCCTATACCTAACGACCAAATAACTTTATATTAAAATTACAATTTCCCTAGCTTAAATTAAAAAAAATAAACTAACAATTAAACTATTATAATTACTAAACGAAAATTAGACTAACTACCAATTAAATAAAACTAAACTACCAATAAAAAATCCTAACACTAGTCTAAAAATTACAAAAAGTATCTAATTACAAAAAATAAAAACTAACTAAATTACAAAAACAAAAAACCCTAAATTATGAAAAATAACAAATTATCAAAAATAAAAAAGAATTACACCTAATCTAATAGCCCTATGAAAATAAAAAGCCCACCCAAAATAAAAAACCCTAGCCTACAATAAACTACCAATGGCCCTTTAAAATGGCCTTTTTGAGGGCATTGCCCCAAATATATCAGCTCTTTTACCTGTAAAAAAAATTATTGATATGTTATATAAGGAAAAGAGAGATTTTGATATATGCTAATACAAGGCATCTACACACTAATAATCACAACACTCTGGACTATATGATAATGTAAGGCATCTACACACTAATAATCACAACACTCTGCACTATATGATAATACAAGGAATCTATACAATAATAAATACAACACTCTGCACTATATGATAATACAAGGTATCTACACACGAATAAACACAACACTCTGCACTATATGAAAATACAAGGCATCTATACACTAATAAACACAACACTCAGCACTATATCATAATACAAGGCATCTATACACTAGTAAACACAACACTCTGCACTATTTGATAATACAAGGCATCTCTACACTAATAAACACAACACTGCACTATTTGATAATACAAGGCATCTATACAATAATAAACACAGCACTGCACTAAATGATAATACAATGCATCTATACACTAATAAACACAACAATCTGCACTATATGATAATACAAGGCATCTATACACTAATAAAACAACACTGCACTAAATGATAATACAAGGCATCTATACACTAATAAACACAACACTCTGCACTATATGATAATACACGGCATCTATACACTAATAAAATAATACAAGGCATCTATACACTAATAAACACAACACTTAGCACTATATCATAATACAAGGCATCTCTACACTAATAAATACAACACTGCACTATATGTTAATACAATGCATCTATACAATAATAAACACAGCACTGCACTATATGATAATACAAGGCTTCTATAGTATACACTAATAAACACAACACTGCACTATATGATAATACAAGGCATCTATACACTAATTAACACAACTTTTTGCATTATATGATAATACAAGGCATATATACACTAATCAACACAACACTGCCCTAGATAATACAAGGTGTCTATACACTAATAAGCACGACACTGCAATATATGATAACATAAGGCATCTATACACTAATAAGCATGACACTCTGCACTATATGATAATACAAGGCATTTATACACTAATAAACACAGCACTGCATTAAATGATAATACAATGCATCTATACACTAATAAACACAACAATCTTCACTATATGATAATACAAGGCATCTATACAATAATAAACACAACACTCTGCACTATATGATAATACAGGGCATCTATACAATAATAAACACACTACTCTGCACTATATGATAATACAAGGCATCCTATATAATAAAAGGCCAAGTGTGTTTGTCCGAAGCTATCATGTGCAGTAGAGAACGCGCGCGAGGACAAACACACCTGGCTTCCAACTGACCTGGCATCTGGCGTATGGTTGAGTGGGCGTGGCCGTGCGGGTGGAGAGAGCAGAAGATGGGGGATAAAGAGAGGGAGAGAGACAGCAAAAGAGAGGGGGAGAGAGACAGCAAAAGAGAGGGGGGAGAGAGACAGCAAAAGAGAGGGGGAGAGAGACAACAAAAGAGAGGGGGAGAAAGCACAAAAGAGAGGGAGGAGAGAGCACAAAAGAGAGGGAGGAGAGAGCACAAAAGAGACGGGGAGAGTGCATAAAAGAGAGGGGGAAAGAGCACAAAAGAGAGGGGGGAGAGAGCACAAAAGAGAGGGGGGAGAGAGCACAAAAGAGAGGGGGAAAGAGCACAAAAGAGAGGGGGAGAGAGCACAAAAGAGAGGGGGAGAGAGCACAAAAGAGAGGGGGGAGAGAGCACAAAAGAGAGGGGGAAAGAGCACAAAAGAGAGGGGGGAGAGAGCACAAAAGAGAGGGGGGAGAGAGCACAAAAGAGAGGGGGGGAGAGAGCACAAAAGAGAGGGGGGGAGAGAGCACAAAAGAGAGGGGGGAGAGAGCACAAAAGAGAGGGGGAGAGAGCACAAAAGAGAGGGGGGAGAGAGCACAAAAGAGAGGGGGAGAGAGCACAAAAGAGAGGGGGAGAGAGCACAAAAGAGAGGGGGAGAGAGAGAGCAAAAGAGACTGGGGAGAGAGCACAAAAGAGAGGGGGAGGGAGCACAAAAGAGAGGGGGGAGAGAGAGAGCAAAAGAGAGGGAGAGAGAGCGCAAAAGAGAGGGGGAGAGAGAGCAAAAGAGAGGGGGAGAGAGCACAAAAAAGAGGGGGGAGAGAGCACAAAAGAGAGGGGGAAAGAGCACAAAAGAGAGGGGGGAGAGAGCACAAAAGAGAGGGGCGAGAGAGCACAAAAGAGAGGGGGAAAGAGCACAAAAGAGAGGGGGAGAGAGCACAAAAGAGAGGGGGGAGAGAGCACAAAAGAGAGGGGGAGAGAGAGAGCAAAAGAGACTGGGGAGAGAGCACAAAAGAGAGGGGGAGGGAGCACAAAAGAGAGGGGGGAGAGAGAGAGCAAAAGAGAGGGAGAGAGAGCGCAAAAGAGAGGGATAGAGAGCGCAAAAGAGAGGGGGAGAGAGAGCAAAAGAGAGGGGGAGAGAGCACAAAAGAGAGGGGGAGAGAGCACAAAAAAGAGGGGGAAAGAGCACAAAAGAGAGGGGGAAAGAGCACAAAAGAGAGGGGGAAAGAGCACAAAAGAGAGGGGGAGAGAGCACAAAAGAGAGGGGGAGAGAGACAGCAATAGAGAGGAGAGAGAGCAAACTACAGGAGATAGAGAGCAAAAAAGAGGAGAGAGAGCGAACGAGAGGGGGGAAGAGAGAGCAAAAGAGAGGGAGAGACAGCAAAAGAGGGGGAGAGAGAAAGCAAAAGAGAGGGAGAGAGACAGTAAAAGAGGGGGAGAGAGCAAAAGAGAGGGGGAGAGAGCAAAAGAGGGGGAGAGAGAGCAAAATAGAGGGGGAGAGAGCAAAAGAGAGGGGGAGAGAGCAAAAGAGAGGGGGAGAGAGCAAAAGAGAGGGGGAGAGAGAGAGCAAAATAGAGGGGGAAGAGAGAGAGCAAAAGAGAGGGGGGAGAGAGAGCAAAAGAGAGGGGGAGAGAGAGATAGAGGGGGGGAGCGAGAGTAAAAGAGAGGGGAGAGAGAGAGAGCAAAAGAGAGGGGAGAAAGAGAGAGCAAAAGAGAGGGGAGGATGATCGAGCAAAAGAGAGGGGGGATAGAGAGAGAGCAAGGGATGGGACTGCTGTACTGCAAAAAATGGCCAGTGTACACGGGCTTTAGGACTAGTCTACACACTAATAAACATAACACTCTGCACTATATGATAATGCAAGGAATCTCTACACTAATAAACACAACACTCTGCACTATATGATAATACAAGGCATCTATATACTAATGAACACAATACTCTGCACTATATGCTAATACAAGTCATCTATACACTAATAAACACAACACTCTGCACTATATGATAATGCAAGGAATCTCTACACTAATAAACACAACACTCTGCACTATATGATAATACAAGGCATCTATACAATAATAAACACAACACTGCACTATATGATAATACAAGGCATCTATACACTAATAAACACTCTGCACTATATGATAATACAAGGCATCTATACACTAATAAACACAACACTCTGCACTATATGATAATACAAGGCATCTATACATTAATAAACACAACACTCTGCACTATATGATAATACAAGGCATCTATACACTAATAAACATAACACTCTGCACTATATGATAATGCAAGGAATTTCTATACTAATAAACACAACACTCTGCACTATATGATAATACAAGGCATCTATACACTAATAAACACAACACTCTGCACTATATGATAATACAAGGCATCTATACATTAATAAACACAACACTCTGCACTATATGATAATACAAGGCATCTATACACTAATAAACATAACACTCTGCACTATATGATAATGCAAGGAATTTCTATACTAATAAACACAACACTCTGCACTATATGATAATACAAGGCATATATAAACAAATAAACACAGCACTCTGCATTGTGTGATAATGCAATGCATCTATACAAAATAAATACAACACTGCACTATATGATAATACAATGCATTTATACAAAATTAACACAACACTGCACTATATGCTAATACAAGGCATCCATACACTAATAAACACAGCACTGCACTATATGATAATACAAGGCTACACTAATAAACATAACACTGCACTATATGATAATACAAGGCATCTATACACTAATTAACACAACATTCTGCATTATATTGCCTAGATTTAGAGTTTTGCGTTAGAAGGGGTGCGTTAGCTACGCGTGCTTTCCCCCCCCCCCCCCCCCCGCACCTTTTAAACAACGCTGGTATTGAGAGTTCTCAGAAGGGCTGCGTTAGGCTCCAAAAAGGGAGCGTACAGGCATATTTACCGCCACTGCAACTCTCAATACCAGTGGTGCTTACGGACGCGGCCAGCTTCAAAAACGTGCTCGTGCACGATTCCCTAATAGGAAACAATGTGGCAGTTTGAGCTGAAAAAAACACCTGCAAAAAAGCAGCGTTCAGCTCCTAACGCAGCCCCATTGTTTCCTATGGGGAAACACTGCCTAAGTCTGCACCTAACACCGTAACATGTAACCCGAGTCTAAACACCCCTAGCCTTACACTTATTAACCCCTAATCTGCCGCCCCCGCTAACCTAAGTTACAATTAAACCTAACACTACACTATCAATAAATTAATTAAATAAACTACCTACAATTACCTACAATTAAATCAACTAAACTAAATTACAAAAACAAACAAACACTAAAATAAAAAAACAAACACTAAATTACAACAACAAAAAATTACAAGAATTTTAAACTAATTACACCTACTCTAAGCCCCCTAAAAAAAAAACAAAGCCCCCCAAAATAAAAAAATTCCCTACCCTATTCTAAAATAAAAATTTAACAGCTCTTTTACCTTACCAGCCCTTAAAAGGGCCTTTTGTGGGGCATGCCCCAAAGAAAACAGCTCTTTTGCATTTAAATAAACATACAATACCCCCCCAACATTACAACCCACCACCCACATACCCCTAATCTAACCCAAACAGCCTTTAAAAAACCTAACACTAAGCCCCTGAAGATCTTCCTACCTTGTCTTCACCACGCCGGGTATCACCGATCCGTCCAGAAGAGGGTTCGAAGTCTTCCTCCTATCCGGAAAGAAGAGGTCCAGAAGAGGGTCCGAAGTCTTCATCCTATCCGACAAGAAGAGGAGATCCGGACCGGCAAACATCTTCATCCAAACGGCATATTCTATCTTCTTCCATCCGGCATGGAGCGGGACCATCTTGAAGCAGCCAACGCGGATCCATCCTCTTCTTCCGACGTCCTAAGTCCGAATAAAGGTTCCTTTAAATGACGTCATCCAAGATGGCGTCCTTCGAATTCCGATAGAATGCGAGCTCAATCTGATTGGCTGATTGGATCAGCCAATCCAACTGAACTTGAATGTGATTGGCTGATTCAATTAGCCAATCAGATTTTTCCTACCTTAATTCAGATTGGCTGATAGAATCCTATCAGCCAATGACGTCATTTAAAGGAACCTTCATTTGGACTTAGGACGTCGGAAGAAGAGGATGGATCCGCGTCGGCTGCTTCCAGATGGTCCCGCTCCGCGCCGGATGGAAGAAGATAGAAGATGCCGCTTGGATGAAGATGTTTGCCGGTCCGGATCTCCTCTTCTTGCCGGATAGGATGAAGACTTCAGACCCTCTTCTGGACCTCTTCTTGCCGGATAGGAGGAAGACTTCGGACCCTCTTCTGGACGGATCGGTGTTACCTGGCGTGGTGAAGACAAGGTAGGAAGATCTTCAGGGGCTTAGTGTTAGGTTTTTTAAGGGGGGTTTGGGTTAGATTAGGGGTATGTGGGTGGTGGGTTGTAATGTTGGGGGAGTATTGTATGTTTATTTAAATGCGAAAGAGCTGTTTTCTTTGGGGCATGCCCTGCAAAAGGCCCTTTTAAGGGCTGGTAAGGTAAACGAGCTGCTAAATTTTTATTTTAGAATAGGGTAGGGCATTTTTTTATTTTGGGGGGCTTCGTTATTTTTTTAGGGGGCTTAGAGTAGGTGTAATTAGTTTAAAATTCTTGTAATATTTTTTTATTTTTTATAATTTAGTGTTTGCTTTTGTAATTTAGTGTTTGGTTTTTTTGTAATTTAGTTTAGTTGATTTAATTGTAGATAGTTTATTTAATTAATTTATTGATAGTGTAGTGTTAGGTTTAATTGTAACTTAGGTTAGGATTTATTTTACAGGTAATTTTGTAATTATTTTAACTAGGTAACTATTAAATAGTTAATAACTATTTAATAGCTATTGTACCTGGTTAAAATAAATACAATGTTGCCTGTAATATAAATATTAATCCTAAAATAGCTACAATATAATTATTATTTATATTGTAGCTATATTAGGGTTTATTTTACAGGTAAGTATTTAGATTTAAATAGGAATAATGTATTTAATAAGATTTATTTTATTTTGTTAGATTTAAATTATATTTAAGTTAGGGGGTGTTAGGGTTAGACTTAGCTTTATGGGTTAATACATTTATTAGAGTAGCGGCGAGGTCCGTTCGGCAGATTAGGGGTTAATACTTGAAGTTAGGTGTTGGCGATGTTAGGGAGGGCAGATTAGGGGTTAATACTATTTATTATAGGGTTTTTGAGGCGGGAGTGAGGCAGATTAGGGGTTAATACATTTATTATAGTAGCGGTGAGGTCCGGTCGGCAGATTAGGGGTTAACAATTGTAGCTAGGTAGCGGAGACGTTAGGGGGGGGCAGATTAGGGGTACATAGGGATAATGTAGGTTGCGGCGGTGTGCGGTCGGCAGATTAGGGGTTAAAAAAAATGTAATAGAGTGGCGGCGATGTGGGGGGGCCTCGGTTTAGGGGTGCATAGGTAGTTTATGGGTGTTAGTGTACTTTAGAGCACAGTAGTTAAGAGCTTTATGAACCGACGTTTGCCCAGAAAGCTCTTAACTCCTGGCTTTTTGCTGCGGCTGGAGTCTTGTTGTTAGATTTCTAATGCTCACTTCAGCCAAGACTCTAAATACCAGCGTTAGAAAGATCCCATTGAAAAGATAGGATACGCAATTGACGTAAGGGGATCTGCGGTATGGAAAAGTCGCGGCTGGAAAGTGAGCGTTAGACCCTTTCCTGACTGACTCTAAATACCAGCGGGCGGCCAAAACCAGCGTTAGGACACCCTAATGCTGGTTTTGACGGCTAATGCAGAACTCTAAATCTAGGCGTATGATAATACAAGGCATATATACACTAATCAACACAACACTGCACTAGATAATACAAGGTATCTATACACTAATAATCACGACACTGCACTATATGATAATGCAAGGCATCTATACACTAATAAACACAACACTCTGCACTATATGATAATGCAAGGAATCTCTACACTAATAAACACAACACTCTGCACTATATGATAATACAAGGCATCTATACAATAATAAACACAACACTGCACTATATGATAATGCAAGGCATCTATACACTAATAAACACAACACTCTGCACTATATGATAATGCAAGGAATCTCTACACTAATAAACACAACACTCTGCACTATATGATAATACAAGGCATCTATACAATAATAAACACAACACTCTGCACTATATGATAATACAAGGCATCTATACACTAATAAACACAACACTGCACTATATAATACAAGGCATCTATACACTAATAAACACAACACTCTGCACTATATGATAATACAAGGCATCTATACACTAATAAACACAACACTCTGCACTATATGATAATACAAGGCATCTATACACTAAGAAACACAACACTCTGCACTATATAATACAAGGCATCTATACACTAAGAAACACAACACTCTGCACTATGCACTATATGATAATACAAGCCATCTATACACTAATAAACACAATACTCTGCACTATATAATACAAGGCATCTATACACTAATAAACACAGCACTGCACTAAATGATAATACAAGGCATCTATACACTAGTAAACACAACACTCTGCACTATATGATAATACAAGGCATCTATACAATAATACAACACTCTGCACTATATGATAATACAAGGCATCTATACAATAATAAACACAACACTCTGCAATATATGATAATACAAGGAATCTCTACACTAATAAACACAACACTCTGCATTATATGATAATACAAGGCATCTATACAATAATAAACACAACACTGCAATATATGATAATACAAGGCATCTATACACTAATAAACACAACAGCATTATATGATAATACAAGGCATCTATACACTAATAAACACAACACACTGCATTATATGATAATACAAGGAATCTCTACACTAATAAACACAACACTCTGCATTATATGATAATACAAGGCATCTATACAATAATAAACACAACACTGCAATATATGATAATACAAGGCATCTATACACTAAGAAACACAACACTCTGCACTATATAATACAAGGCATCTATACACTAATAAACACAACACTCTGCACTATGCACTATATGATAATACAAGCCATCTCTACACTAATAAACACAACACTCTGCACTATATGATAATACAAGGCATCTATACAATAATAAACACAACACTCTGCACTATATGATAATACAAGGCATCTATACACTAATAAACACAACACTGCACTATATAATACAAGGCATCTATACACTAATAAACACAACACTCTGCACTATATGATAATACAAGGCATCTATACACTAATAAACACAACACTCTGCACTATATGATAATACAAGGCATCTATACACTAAGAAACACAACACTCTGCACTATATAATACAAGGCATCTATACACTAAGAAACACAACACTCTGCACTATGCACTATATGATAATACAAGCCATCTATACACTAATAAACACAATACTCTGCACTATATAATACAAGGCATCTATACACTAATAAACACAGCACTCTGCACTATATGATAATACAAGGCATCTATACACTAATAAACACAGCACTGCACTAAATGATAATACAAGGCATCTATACACTAGTAAACACAACACTCTGCACTATATGATAATACAAGGCATCTATACAATAATACAACACTCTGCACTATATGATAATACAAGGCATCTATACAATAATAAACACAACACTCTGCAATATATGATAATACAAGGAATCTCTACACTAATAAACACAACACTCTGCATTATATGATAATACAAGGCATCTATACAATAATAAACACAACACTGCAATATATGATAATACAAGGCATCTATACACTAATAAACACAACAGCATTATATGATAATACAAGGCATCTATACACTAATAAACACAACACACTGCATTATATGATAATACAAGGAATCTCTACACTAATAAACACAACACTCTGCATTATATGATAATACAAGGCATCTATACAATAATAAACACAACACTGCAATATATGATAATACAAGGCATCTATACACTAAGAAACACAACACTCTGCACTATATAATACAAGGCATCTATACACTAATAAACACAACACTCTGCACTATGCACTATATGATAATACAAGCCATCTATACACTAATAAACACAATACTCTGCACTATATAATACAAGGCATCTATACACTAATAAACACAGCACTCTGCACTATATGATAATACAAGGCATCTATACACTAATAAACACAGCACTGCACTAAATGATAATACAAGGCATCTATACACTAGTAAACACAACACTCTGCACTATATGATAATACAAGGCATCTATACAATAATACAACACTCTGCACTATATGATAATACAAGGCATCTATACAATAATAAACACAACACTCTGCAATATATGATAATACAAGGAATCTCTACACTAATAAACACAACACTCTGCATTATATGATAATACAAGGCATCTATACAATAATAAACACAACACTGCAATATATGATAATACAAGGCATCTATACACTAATAAACACAACACACTGCATTATATGATAATACAAGGCATCTATACACTAATAAACACAACACACTGCATTATATGATAATACAAGGCATCTATACACTAATAAACACAACACTCTGCACTATATGATAATACAAGGCTTCTATAGTATACACTAATACACATACTGTACTGTCTAATAATGCAGAGTACCTGCACACTGATAACATACATGCTGCCCTGTATAATGATGATTGGTGCCCATACACTGATGCTGACCACCCTGTACTGCATATTTATGCCGAATATTAATACACTGAAATTGAACACACTGTACAGTATAATTATTCCAAGTATGTATACACTAAAAAATGGTTATGGCCATCTATATACTTTAATGTTTAGGTATCGTGCAGGAGATATCTTGCAGTATATTGAAAGTTGGAGGATTGTCAGTGCTCCTGCAAGTGCCTATCGGCCCCAATAATACTCATTAGGCTGTGGGTAGAAGTAAGTCCCACTGCTGTCACCAGCTCCACCAGCTTTTATGAATGCTACTAAAGTTTTGCAGAGAAAGCAGGGGCTGTGAAATGCGATATTTCAGCCAAATGCTTTCTCCCATTCTAGTCATTATGCCGCTACATATGGCCACTACTATGAGGCCAAAGTTAGGCAGCTAAAAAAATAAACATACACATTAAAAAAAAAAAAAAATATATATATATATATATATAATGCACCACATTTGTGACGCCCCTACAGGGGCTACCTCAAGCGGTCGCCTTGCCTGCCTATATTGTAGCACCGGCCCTGCATGCTAGAGCCAGAAATTAAGCCCTTACTGACTGTATAAATACTGTATGGAAATTATAATGTATGTATTTTTTGCAAGTGATTATATTATAAATGCATATTATTTATTTAGTTTAATTTACTTTGGTTATGAAGGAGTTAAAGACAGCTTTCACAGCATGGCATGGCTACAAGCACTTCGCAGAAGGGTAATAACATTTTAATCCTGGTTAATAATCCCTATTTACACTGCATTCAAGGACCCCAGGGTGATGAATAGTATTTAATTTTGGCTAAAAAAGTTTTAACCTTATTAAAATACCAGAGCAGGGCCATGGGCATTCCTTGCAGTATTATGTGTCTAAGTCCTGTTTTGTCAGCAAAGGAAACAGTGACTATCAAGATAAGCCTGACAGCTAAATTCAGTAACGCTGTGCTCCACACCAGCTCATATTCTCTTTTGTTCTAGAGAGCTCTCTGTCTTCAGGGATGAGGTGTGTGCAGGAATGGCACTGGGGGGGCTGGAATGGCTACTCATTAGGGCTGTGCAATTAATCGCATGATACAATTATTCACAATATGAGGCTACGCGATATCTAAATGGCATGAGGCTGCAGATTTTTATCAAAACAAAATAGGGAGCGGAACAAGAAACGTCACACCTGCGTCACAGCGAATAACGCTACCGCCGGTATTTTATTTGCCTCATGGTTTGTTGCTTCAGCCCAGAGGTGAGCATAGACAAGAAAGACTGGCAGGGCTATTTTCTCTAGCCTATTCAGTCTGCAGTGCAAAATGCAAAGGGAACAACAAGCCACTGTTTTGAACGGTTAAAGGGACAGTCTACTTGAAAATTTGTATTGTTTAAAAAAAAAGTTGAAAATTCTTTAAAATTGCATGTCCTATCTGATTCATGAAAGTTTAATTTTGACTAGACGGCACCTTTAAATGCATTTTTTATGTTAAATATGTTTAAAAAAATATTGTAATAAGATCAAAATTAAAATCACAGATTCATCAAAAAAAAAAAAAAAAAATTCCATATCGCACAGCTCTATTACCCATGTGTGCAAACTTGTTGTGTTTTGTTTGTTTTGTTTTTTTAACAAAAAAGCAACTTGACAAAAAGCAAAAAACAAATTAGGTGTCAAATTTTTTAACATTGTTCGGAGGTTGGTTTTTAGTATCTAGTTTTGTGAAGAAGTCTAGATAGAATGCGTATAAACTGATGGTTATTTGTGATTAGCAGAACGAATAATACAAAGTTGCAATGCAGACAGAATAGTTTCTACTACAATATCCACTCAAAAGTTAATTAAACATTATTTATTTAAATTTGAGTAAGATATAATGGGGTCAATTTATCATAATGCGAGCAGACATGATACGATGTATTGATTTTGGGGCTTGGTTAGGAGTCTGAAAATCAGAGCAATGTTATTAAAAAATAAGCAAAACTATACATTTAAAGAAAAACAAAAAAACTTTATGAGCTATATAAATAGATCATTTACAAAACATTTATGCAAAGAAAAAATTAGTGTATAATGTCCCTTTAAGGGAGCATAAGGGATTAAGGGCCAGATTACGAGTGGAGCACGAGTGATAAGGGGTTTATTGCGTTGTAAAAAATTGTCAACATAGAAGTTGGGCAAAAGTATGCATCTATATAGCACTTCAGTCTCCCTTAATTAATTGAGAAACATCAAAATCGCAGGATGTAATGAGGTGATATGTTTAAAATTTAACCTTTATTAGCTTATGTTAAAATTGCAAAACAAACACAACAAAACATATAAAATTACAATAAGATTAGACCAGTAAAGAATACTCAGCTACCCCACTAATACTAGTGGGAGGAGAAATGTACTCGTCCTGGGATAGATGGAATAGAAATTTGGGTATAATATTGGCACTAATTCCACCCTTATATATGATCTGTTATGTATCTTAGGTATAATGAACCATCTGTATCAATCTAGTAAGGTTCAACAACCAGTGATAGTGCAGGAGATATAACTGTATCTGCTCCTAGTATGAAATACTTAAACACCCATCTATAATGTGGTGTAAATGTACTTGAGAGTGGTGGAGATAAAATTTATTTATCAATATTGTAGATAGATCTAAAATATTATTTGGGTCTCACACTCTCAATTTACAGGGCAATAATTATTTGGGTCCTGTGTTTCTTGTCACAGGCTCATATTGTTGTTGCTGGATACCTATCTAGGCACTAAGAGTGATAATGGAAATAATAAGAGTTGCAAACTGGTGAAGTGTTTGTCTCAACTTCTGTATATGCAATACTTTGGGTCCTGTGTTTCTTGTCACAGGCTCATATTGTTAGATGCAGAGTGCCTGTCTAGGTACTTAGGGTGATAATACCTATGATATGAGTTGCACATTGGTTATAGAGAGTTAATATAATACGGAGTGTAAAGTCCCACACCTAGATTGACCACCACGTCTTTTGTCAGTGGCTCATATTATCACAGGTAAAGTAAATAATGTCTATAAGTAGATGGAAGGATTTGGCCAAAATAAGAAACTTAGGCCTAGATTTGGAGTTCGGCGGTAGCCATCAAAACCAGCGTTAGAGGCTCCTAACGCTGGTTTTAGCCGCCCGCTGGTATTTGGAGTCAGTGATTAAAGGGTCTAACGCTCACTTTTCAGCCGCGACTTTTCCATACCGCAGATCCCCCTACGCCATTTGCGTAGCCTATCTTTTCAATGGGATCTTTCTAACGCTGGTATTTAGAGTCGTTTCTGAAGTGAGCGTTAGAGCTCTAACGACAAAACTCCAGCCGCCTGAAAATAGCAGGAGTTAAGAGCTTTCTGGCTAACGCCGGTTCATAAAGCTCTTAACTACTGTACCCTAAAGTACACTAACACCCATAAACTACCTATGTACCCCTAAACCGAGCTCCCCCCACATCGCCGCCACTCTATTTAAATTTTTAACCCCTAATCTGCCGACCGCCACCTACGTTATACTTATGTACCCCTAATCTGCTGCCCCTAACCCCGCCGACCCCTATATTATATTTCTTAACCCCTAACTTGCCCCCCACAACGTCGCCGCAAGCTACTTAAAATAATTAACCCCTAATCTTCCGACCGCAAATCGCCGCCACCTACGTTATCCCTATGTACCCCTAATCTGCTACCCCTAACATCGCCGACCCCTATATTATATTTATTAACCCCTAATCTGCCCCCCTCAACGTCGCCGACACCTGCCTACACTTATTAACCCCTAATCTGCCGAGCGGACCTGAGCGCTACTATAATAAAGTTATGAACCCCTAACCCGCCTCACTAACCCTATCATAAATAGTATTAACCCCTAATCTGCCCTCCCTAACATCGCCGACACCTAACTTCAATTATTAACCCCTAATCTGCCGAGCGGACCTCACCGCTACTATAATAAATGTATTAACCCCTAATACGCCTCACTAACCCTATAATAAATAGTATTAACCCCTAATCTGCCCTCCCTAACATCGCCGACACCTAACTTCAATTATTAACCCCTAATCTGCCGACCGGAGCTCACCGCTATTCTAATAAATGTATTAACCCCTAAAGCTAAGTCTAACCCTAACACTAACACCCCCCTAAGTTAAATATAATTTTTATCTAACGAAATAAATTAACTCTTATTAAATAAATTATTCCTATTTAAAGCTAAATACTTACCTGTAAAATAAATCCTAATATAGCTACAATATAAATTATAATTATATTATAGCTATTTTAGGATTAATATTTATTTTACAGGTAACTTTGTAATTATTTTAACCAGGTACAATAGCTATTAAATAGTTAAGAACTATTTAATAGTTACCAAGTTAAAATAATAACAAATTTACCTGTAAAATAAATCCTAACCTAAGATATAATTAAACCTAACACTACCCTATCAATAAATTAATTAAATAAAATACCTACAATTACCTACAATTAACCTAACACTACACTATCAATAAATAAATTAAATACAATTCCTACAAATAACTACAATTACATAAACTAACTAAAGTACAAAAAATAAAAAAGAACTAAGTTACAAAAAATAAAAAAATATTTAACAACATTAGAAAAATATTACAACAATTTTAAACTAATTACACCTACTCTAAGCCCCCTAATAAAATAACAAAGCCCCCCAAAATAAAAAATTCCCTACCCTATTCTAAATTAAAAAAGTTACAAGCTCTTTTACCTTACCAGCCCTGAACAGGGCCCTTTGCGGGGCATGCCCCAAGAATTTCAGCTCTTTTGCCTGTAAAAGAATAAATACAATACCCCCCCCCCAACATTACAACCCACCACCCACATACCCCTAATCTAACCCAAACCCCCCTTAAATAAACCTAACACTAAGCCCCTGAAGATCTTCCTACCTTGTCTTCACCATACCAGGTTCACCGATCCGTCCTGAAGAGCTCCTCCGATGTCCTGATCCAAGCCCAAGCGGGGGCTGAAGAGGTCCATGATCCAGTCAAAGTCTTCATCCAAGCGGGGCAGAAGAGGATCTTCCATCCGATTGAAGTCATCATCCAGGCGGCATCTTCGATCTTCTTCCATCCGGAGCGAAGCGGCAGGATCCTGAAGACATCCAGCGCGGAACATCCATCCGGACCGACGACTGAACGACGAATGACTGTTCCTTTAAGGGACGTCATCCAAGATGGCGTCCCTCGAATTCCGATTGGCTGATAGGATTCTATCAGCCAATCGGAATTAAGGTAGGAATTTTCTGATTGGCTGATGGAATCAGCCAATCAGAATCAAGTTCAATCCGATTGGCTGATCCAATCAGCCAATCAGATTGAGCTCGCATTCTATTGGCTGATCGGAACAGCCAATAGAATGCGAGCTCAATCTGATTGGCTGATTGGATCAGCCAATCGGATTGAACTTGATTCTGATTGGCTGATTCCATCAGCCAATCAGAAAATTCCTACCTTAATTCCGATTGGCTGATAGAATCCTATCAGCCAATCGGAATTCGAGGGACGCCATCTTGGATGACGTCCCTTAAAGGAACAGTCATTCGTCGTTCAGTCGTCGGTCCGGATGGATGTTCCGCGCTGGATGTCTTCAGGATCCTGCCGCTTCGCTCCGGATGGAAGAAGATCGAAGATGCCGCCTGGATGATGACTTCAATCGGATGGAAGATCCTCTTCTGCCCCGCTTGGATGAAGACTTTGACCGGATCATGGACCTCTTCAGCCCCCGCTTGGGCTTGGATCAGGACATCGGAGGAGCTCTTCAGGACGGATCGGTGAACCTGGTATGGTGAAGACAAGGTAGGAAGATCTTCAGGGGCTTAGTGTTAGGTTTATTTAAGGGGGGTTTGGGTTAGATTAGGGGTATGTGGGTGGTGGGTTGTAATGTTGGGGGGGGGGTATTGTATTTATTCTTTTACAGGCAAAAGAGCTGAAATTCTTGGGGCATGCCCCGCAAAGGGCCCTGTTCAGGGCTGGTAAGGTAAAAGAGCTTGTAACTTTTTTAATTTAGAATAGGGTAGGGAATTTTTTATTTTGGGGGGCTTTGTTATTTTATTAGGGGGCTTAGAGTAGGTGTAATTAGTTTAAAATTGTTGTAATATTTTTATTATGTTTGTAAATATTTTTTTATTTTCTGTAACTTAGATCTTTTTTATTTTTTGTACTTTAGCTAGTTTATTTCATTGTATTTATTTGTAGCAATTGTGTTTAATTTATTTATTGATAGTGTAGTGTTAGGTTAATTGTAGATAATTGTAGGTAGTTTATTTAATTATTTTATTGATAGGGTAGTGTTAGGTTTAATTATAACTTAGGTTAGGACTTATTTTACAGGTAATTTTGTTATTATTTTAACTAGGTAACTATTAAATAGTTCTTAACTATTTAATAGCTATTGTACCTGGTTAAAATAATTACAAAGTTACCTGTAAAATAAATATTAATCCTAAAATAGCTATAATATAATTATAATTTATATTGTAGCTATATTAGGATTTATTTTACAGGTAAGTATTTAGCTTTAAATAGGAATAATTTATTTAATAAGAGTTAATTTATTTCGTTAGATTTAAATTATATTTAACTTAGGGGGGTGTTAGTATTAGGGTTAGACTTAGCTTTAGGGGTTAATACATTTATTAGAATAGCGGTGAGCTCCGGTCGGCAGATTAGGGGTTAATAATTGAAGTTAGGTGTCGGCGATGTTAGGGAGGGCAGATTAGGGGTTAATACTATTTATGATAGGGTTAGTGAGGCGGATTAGGGGTTAATAACTTTATTATAGTAGCGCTCAGGTCCGCTCGGCAGATTAGGGGTTAATAAGTGTAGGCAGGTGTCGGCGACGTTGAGGGGGGCAGATTAGGGGTTAATAAATATAATATAGGGGTCGGCGATGTTAGGGCAGCAGATTAGGGGTACATAGGTATAATGTAGGTTGCGGCGGTTTACGGAGCGGCAGATTAGGGGTTTAAAAAAATATGCAGGGGTCAGCGATAGCGGGGGCGGCAGATTAGGGGTTAATAAGTGTAAGGTTAGGGGTGTTTAGACTCGGGGTACATGTTAGAGTGTTAGGTGCAGACGTAGGAAGTGTTTCCCCATAGGAAACAATGGGGCTGCGTTAGGAGCTGAACGCTGCTTTTTTGCAGGTGTTAGGTTTTTTTTCAGCTCAAACAGCCTCATTGTTTCCTATGGGGGAATCGTGCACAAGCACGTTTTTGAGGCCGGCCGCGTCCGTAAGCAACTCTGGTATCGAGAGTTGCATTTGCGGTAAAAATGCTCTACGCTCCTTTTTTGGAGCCTAACGCAGCATTTGATTAAACTCTCGATACCAGAGTTAAATTTATGGTGCGGCCAGAAAAAAGCCCGCGGAGCGTTAACAGCCCTTTTACCGCCGAACTCCAAATCTAGGCCTTAGATTATTCTGCATTCGTGGCTGCCAAATTGTCAGAACAGATAATAATAATTGTTATAAAAGTACCAGTGGGATATATTATATCATATTAAATAAATATTTCAACACTCCCCAAGGTACTTAAATCTTCAGGATTAAGCAGATAATATTGTTTATTTTGGATAGATGCCAAAATGGCCAGATTATACTAGCATAAGGTAATTATATTGTATGCATGTTAGATACATTAGTATCCGAATAAATTAGGCCTGGGGACAAGGTTTATAATATACTCCCACATAGAAAGCTCCTAATGTACATTTAAATATGGTGATAGTTAATGGTTACATGGAAAGAGTAATCCTTTGTAGCTTGTGTGTTATACAGATTGGCCAGCATCGATTGCTGCAATGCTGTTTTAATAAACGTGGTTAAAGTTGCTCACATAAATTGCTACAATCTGAATTGGCTACTGATAAGTATAGTTATAAAAGGATATAATGTGAATATAGGTTCCCACTAACTTTACATGTAAATTATATTGCTTGTACAATGGAGCTAGGACATCATTATAAGGCACCAGCGAAATACTACTGGGTAGAACTATTGAAAGTTAACATATATCTCTGATACTGTTGCATATATTCTATCATTCATGCTTCTATAGTTTAACCCTGTTAAATTAAATAGTCTTATGAGTATAACTAGGTTCGCTAGTGCTTAAATTAAGGTAGAGAGGTAGCGGAGAATTAACTTATTTACAATACAACTAAATAGATTGTTGGCATGGTCTAATTTTAATGCTGAGTTAAAAACTGTTGAGTGTTGAAAAGCATTCAACACCCTCCCCTGACATGTTTCGCCGACAAGGTGGCGGCTTTTTTTATTGCGTTGTGTTTGTGCTCTTCGGTCTTATCGCTGGTATTACAAATTTAAAGTAAATGCGATCGCTCAAGCGCAAATGCGATTTTCTCTATATTTATTACTGCAACTTCAGAGCTCTAGTTAACTGTTTTGTTAAATATAAAAGTTGCACAAAAAACATCAAAAATACATTATAAAGCAAACTTACACTCATAATAATAATACAATCTAATAATAAAAAAATATTTAAATAAAATATTGCACACAAAAGTTATAAAGACTCAAAGATATGAGATCTCAGGTGTTAAAAAAAAAAAAAGGCAGGCAAAGGGCTTTAACATTGAGATACATACATATACATGTCTTAAGATGGATATGTGTGTGTATATATATATATATATATATATATATATATATATATATATATATATATATATATATACACAAAACATGGAAGGGAACTGCACTCCAAGACCGGATCAGGTACACATCCTGTGACTCAGTAACATCCAGCCCTGGGTGCTAAATAGCACTCCAAAAAAGCTGTGATGTCACCAGAGCCACAGGCAGTTAACCCCAGTCCGGAATGGGTGCAAGAACCAAGGGAGATTACAAATAAAAAGTAATACAACACATAGAAACACCCAGCACTCACCAGCTAGCTCACAGCTAAGATAAAATCACAACTGGAAAGGTTAGTCACCGCATCTGGCCAAATGGGAAAGCTCAGGCACCACGTCAAGGTCCTTTCCTTAGCCTGAGTCCCTAACACAGGCACACCATCATGCGAGCTCACAAAGCTAAACAAACTGAGAACAAAGAAGGGGTGCACAGGTGGCTGTAATCACCCATAGAAAATACAAAACATGGAAGGGAACTGCACTCCAAGACCGGATCAGGTACACATCCTGTGACTCAGTAACATCCAGCCCTGGGTGCTAAATAGCACTCCAAAAAAGCTGTGATGTATCCAGAGCCACAGGCAGTTAACCCCAGTCCGGAATGGGTGCAAGAACCAAGGGAGATTACAAATAAAAAGTAATACAACACATAGAAACACCCAGCACTCACCAGCTAGCTCACAGCTAAGATAAAATCACAACTGGAAAGGTTAGTCACCGCATCTGGCCAAATGGGAAAGCTCAGGCACCACGTCAAGGTCCTTTCCTTAGCCTGAATCCCTAACACAGGCACACCATCATGCGAGCTCACAAAGCTAAACAAACAAGGGGTGCACAGGTGGCTGTAATCACCCATAGAAAATACAAAACATGGAAGGGAACTGCACTCCAAGACCGGATCAGGTACACATCCTGTGACTCCGTAACATCCAGCCCTGGGTGCTAAATAGCACTCCAAAAAAGCTGTGATGTCACCAGAGCCACAGGCAGTTAACCCCAGTCCGGAATGGGTGCAAGAACCAAGGGAGATTACAAATAAAAAGTAATACAACACATAGAAACACCCAGCACTCACCAGCTAGCTCACAGCTAAGATAAAATCACAACTGGAAAGGTTAGTCACCGCATCTGGCCAAATGGGAAAGCTCAGGCACCACGTCAAGGTCCTTTCCTTAGCCTGAGTCCCTAACACAGGCACACCATCATGCGAGCTCACAAAGCTAAACAAACTGAGAGCAAAGAAGGGGTGCACAGGTGGCTGTAATCACCCATAGAAAATACAAAACATGGAAGGGAACTGCACTCCAAGACCGGATCAGGTACACATCCTGTGACTCAGTAACATCCAGCCCTGGGTGCTAAATAGCACTCCAAAAAATCTGTGATGTATCCAGAGCCACAGGCAGTTAACCCCAGTCCGGAATGGGTGCAAGAACCAAGGGAGATTACAAATAAAAAGTAATACAACACATAGAAACACCCAGCACTCACCAGCTAGCTCACAGCTAAGATAAAATCACAACTGGAAAGGTTAGTCACCGCATCTGGCCAAATGGGAAAGCTCAGGCACCACGTCAAGGTCCTTTCCTTAGCCTGAATCCCTAACACAGGCACACCATCATGCGAGCTCACAAAGCTAAACAAACAAGGGGTGCACAGGTGGCTGTAATCACCCATAGAAAATACAAAACATGGAAGGGAACTGCACTCCAAGACCGGATCAGGTACACATCCTGTGACTCAGTAACATCCAGCCCTGGGTGCTAAATAGCACTCCAAAAAAGCTGTGATGTCACCAGAGCCACAGGCAGTTAACCCCAGTCCGGAATGGGTGCAAGAACCAAGGGAGATTACAAATAAAAAGTAATACAACACATAGAAACACCCAGCACTCACCAGCTAGCTCACAGCTAAGATAAAATCACAACTGGAAAGGTTAGTCACCGCATCTGGCCAAATGGGAAAGCTCAGGCACCACGTCAAGGTCCTTTCCTTAGCCTGAGTCCCTAACACAGGCACACCATCATGCGAGCTCACAAAGCTAAACAAACTGAGAACAAAGAAGGGGTGCACAGGTGGCTGTAATCACCCATAGAAAATACAAAACATGGAAGGGAACTGCACTCCAAGACCGGATCAGGTACACATCCTGTGACTCAGTAACATCCAGCCCTGGGTGCTAAATAGCACTCCAAAAAAGCTGTGATGTCACCAGAGCCACAGGCAGTTAACCCCAGTCCGGAATGGGTGCAAGAACCAAGGGAGATTACAAATAAAAAGTAATACAACACATAGAAACACCCAGCACTCACCAGCTAGCTCACAGCTAAGATAAAATCACAACTGGAAAGGTTAGTCACCGCATCTGGCCAAATGGGAAAGCTCAGGCACCACATCAAGGTCCTTTCCTTAGCCTGAGTCCCTAACACAGGCACACCATTATGCGAGCTCACAAAGCTAAACAAACTGAGAACAAAGAAGGGGTGCACAGGTGGCTGTAATCACCCATAGAAAATACAAAACATGGAAGGGAACTGCACTCCAAGACTGGATCAGGTACACATCCTGTGACTCAGTAACATCCAGCCCTGGGTGCTAAATAGCACTCCAAAAAAGCTGTGATGTCACCAGAGCCACAGGCAGTTAACCCCAGTCCGGAATGGGTGCAAGAACCAAGGGAGATTACAAATAAAAAGTAATACAACACATAGAAACACCCAGCACTCACCAGCTAGCTCACAGCTAAGATAAAATCACAACTGGAAAGGTTAGTCACCGCATCTGGCCAAATGGGAAAGCTCAGGCACCACGTCAAGGTCCTTTCCTTAGCCTGAATCCCTAACACAGGCACACCATCATGCGAGCTCACAAAGCTAAACAAACAAGGGGTGCACAGGTGGCTGTAATCACCCATAGAAAATACAAAACATGGAAGGGAACTGCACTCCAAGACCGGATCAGGTACACATCCTGTGACTCAGTAACATCCAGCCCTAGGTGCTAAACAGCACTCCAAAAAAGCTGTGATGTCACCAGAGCCACAGGCAGTTAACCCCAGTCCGGAATGGGTGCAAGAACCAAGGGAGATTACAAATAAAAAGTAATACAACACATAGAAACACCCAGCACTCACCAGCGAGCTCACAGCTAAGATAAAATCACAACTGGAAAGGTTAGTCACCGCATCTGGCCAAATGGGAAAGCTCAGGCACCACGTCAAGGTCCTTTCCTTAGCCTGAGTCCCTAACACAGGCACACCATCATGCAAGCTCACAAAGCTAAACAAACTGAGAACAAAGAAGGGGTGCACAGGTGGCTGTAATCACCCATAGAAAATACAAAACATTGAAGGGAACTGCACTCCAAGACCGGATCAGGTACACATCCTGTGACTCAGTAACATCCAGCCCTGGGTGCTAAATAGCACTCCAAAAAAGCTGTGATGTCACCAGAGCCACAGGCAGTTAACCCCAGTCCGGAATGGGTGCAAGAACCAAGGGAGATTACAAATAAAAAGTAATACAACACATAGAAACACCCAGCACTCACCAGCTAGCTCACAGCTAAGATAAAATCACAACTGGAAAGGTTAGTCACCGCATCTGGCCAAATGGGAAAGCTCAGGCACCACGTCAAGGTCCTTTCCTTAGCCTGAGTCCCTAACACAGGCACACCATCATGCGAGCTCACAAAGCTAAACAAACTGAGAACAAAGAAGGGGTGCACAGGTGGCTGTAATCACCCATAGAAAATACAAAACATGGAAGGGAACTGCACTCCAAGACCGGATCAGGTACACATCCTGTGACTCAGTAACATCCAGCCCTGGGTGCTAAATAGCACTCCAGAAAAGCTGTGATGTCACCAGAGCCACAGGCAGTTAACCCCAGTCCGGAATGGGTGCAAGAACCAAGGGAGATTACAAATAAAAGTAATACAACACATAGAAACACCCAGCACTCACCAGCTAGCTCACAGCTAAGATAAAATCACAACTGGAAAGGTTAGTCACCGCATCTGGCCAAATGGGAAAGCTCAGGCACCACGTCAAGGTCCTTTCCTTAGCCTAATGCATGCTCGCATGATGGTGTGCCTGTGTTAGGGACTCAGGCTAAGGAAAGGACCTTGACGTGGTGCCTGAGCTTTCCCATTTGGCCAGATGTGGTGACTAACCTTTCCAGTTGTGATTTTATCTTAGCTGTGAGCTAGCTGGTGAGTGCTGGGTGTTTCTATGTGTTATATATATATATATATATATATATATATATATATATATATATACATACATAAGTATTTATATGTGTATATATGTATTTACAGACATACTGTATATACACATAAAAATATATAAATACATATGTACACATATATAGACATAGACACATATAGAAGTGCATAAATAAAAAGAGAGAAGCGCTCAACCTGGGAATGAACAATAGCATAATAGCTTGTTCTGTGGCTAGTTACCACCCAAGAAGCAACCTCTTTTTGCTCAACATATGCCTTTGACAGAGAAGAACTTTCCTGAAGCATATCAGTCTGATCCTGACTTCACAGTACAGTCTAGCCCCGAAATACCAGGCAATCCCTCTCTGAACGAGAGAAACAGCAAAACCCCAGACGTACCCCTTCGGCCTAGTTTGGGCCTCGTCAGTGAGGTGCAGCCATATCCCTCTAGGCACACAGAGCAACGGGTCCACGTCTGGATTCCCACATAACACTTAGGGAGACTTCCCTAAGTGTCATCATTTGCATTAATAAAAAGGGAGAAGCGCTCAACCTAAAAATGAATAATAACATAATAGCTTGTTCTATGGCTAGTTACCATCCAAGAAGCAGCCTCTTTTTGCTCAACATGTGCCTTTCACAGAGAAGAACTTTCCTGAAGCATATCAGTCTGATCCGGACTTCACAGTACAGTCCGGCCCCAAAATACCAGGCAATCCCTCTCTGAACGAGAGAAACAGCAAAACCCCAGAGGTACGTTTCAGCCTAGTACGGGCCTCGTCAGTGAGGTGCAGCCGTGTCCCTCTAGGCACACCGAGCAACAGGTCCACATCTGGATTCCCGCATCACACTTAGGGAGACTTCCCTAAGTGTCATAATTTGCAGAAATAAAAAAGAGAGAAGAGCTCAACCTAGGAACAAACAATAGCATAATAGCTTGTTCTATAGCTAGTTACCACCCAAAAAGCAGCCTCTTTTTGCTTAACATGTGCTTTTTACAGAGAAGAACTTTCCTGAAGCATATCAGTCTGATCCTGACTTCACAGTACAGTCCAGCCCCGAAATACCAGGCAATCCCTCTCTGAACGAGAGAAACAGCAAAACCCCAGATGTATGTTTCAGCCCAGCCTAGTGTAGGTCTCGTCAGTGAGGTGCAGCCATATCCCTCTAGGCACACAGAGCAACAAGTCCACATCTGGATTCCCGCATCACACTTAGGGAGACTCCCCTTAGAGTCATAATTTGCATATATAAAAAGAGAGAAGCACTCAACCTGGTAACTTCGCTGTGAAAGGCACATGTTGAGCAAAAAGAGGCTCGGTGTGCCTAGAGGGACATGGCTGCACCTCACTGACGAGGCCCACACTAGGCCGAAACATACATCTGGGGTTTTGCTGATTCTCTCGTTCAGAGACGGATTGCCTCGTATTTCGGGGCTGGACTGTACTGTTAAGTTAGGAGAAGAACTTTAACAGAAAAGAACTTACCTGAAGCATATAATTATATATATTATGTGCCATATATTATGTACAGGAAAAAGGAGGTAGACACCAAGCTGTATAGAAGGCAAATATATATATATATATATATGCGATATTGCCAAACAAATAATCACAGGAACTCCAAAAGTGACAGTCACTAGTAATGGTTCAAAAACCAGTAATATGATGCTCCAAAACAGCTCCCCCCCCCCCCCCAACCTCCAAATAGCTGGGAATGAGATACCTGTCGCGTTTGCACATACTCCAGGACAACTCAAGCTCCGGCGCTGTACAGGGACCTGTAGTACATTGCAATGGTCCCACAGCTTCTATCCGGCGATCCTGTAGTGCACACTTCCTCACTGCACCAGACCGAGGCTCCACTCGACGTCTCCAATGACGCACCTGCGGCGGGGGGGGAGGAGGGGCTCCAACGAAAATCCTGGTAGACTGCAAAACACCCGGCCAGGCGGGTACAGCGATTCCTGAACTGGTGGCAATAGAGGCAAAAAGAACTGGATAGGAACTGCTGGTGCAATGATAAATGCCGACAGCGCATGCTGTCAGCATTTATCGATGTGCAGCAGACAAGATCCGCTATATTGGATCATGTTCGCTCGCACCATAGTAAATAGGCCCCACTGTCTCTTGCATAAACAGTGAATCACTGTTTACAGTTACGTCATGATGGCATTTGTACCCTAAAACTATTGTTGCCAACATTTAAAAAAATCCCAGGGACACTTTGCAGCAGAGCAAGTAAGCAGGTTACCGGAGTATTGGCGACCTACTGTTCAACTGCTCCGCCCACTAAGTTCTGTGATCAAAACACACCCATTTGATAGTAATAGTATAATTTAGAGACTTATTCATAGCTTATTATACAGATTACATCACCAATCTCTTAAACCTACTCCATAATATTGTCAATACCAGTCTCTGGAACACATTCTGGGTATATGGTTATTGTTACAACACATTATCAAAAGTAGGCAGACAAATAATATTGCGTGATTATGCACATCACCAGACTGGGTGAGCTGTTAGGGGCAAATTGATTTTTGCATTATTCAGTTTGACAGAAATTTTCATATTTTTGCACTATGTTTAGGAAATGGAGCATGTTTAAAACTCTTACTAAATTCAGTAAGCTGCAAACAATGCAAAGTGCTAAAATATGAAGATTACTGTCAGACTAAATAATGCAAAGATGCAAACAATAAATTATATATAGTAATAGTCAAGTAACACCCCTCTTTTACAAAAAAATCAACACAGCTCCTTACCTAGTGTGCAGGAGATGTTTGTAAGGTTTTTTCTTCTGATTTGTGGTAGTTTAAACATTGATCACTCAGAGAAGGTGCAGCAAGGAGTCCCTGCCTAGACCAGCTCTGAGTGATAAAGCATAGTACTATTGGCAATAATCTATTCCCTACTAGGGTCGCCAGGTTATTAGAACGGACTGTCCGGTATTTCAGGCTACTGCCCGGTAATTTTATTTCCAAAAAAACGTACATAGCCTTAGGTAGTTTGCTTTTGAATTTTTTTATTTATTTATTTTTCTTTTTAACTTTTTAAATGTATTTATACTTTGTAATACTTAATTTAACCCCCTGGCAGCCAGTGACAGGCAGCCGCCCACAGCCCGTGTCCACTTGTTGTCTGTCTACAGGCTCTGGCTCCGCTCAGCTGATCAGAGATCCTGATGTGTAGTCCGGACCGGAGCCGCCTGCCGCTGTAGTGACTGTCAAACTGTCGGACGTCACGTGATCATGCACGTGACGTCACAACAGCAACAAGATCTGCGGGCTGCGCTGACACTGTCCAGTCAGTCAGTCTATGCTGCAGACAGTGCTGAATTGCCAAGGTTGAAGGGAGACTCAGTGAGGACTCTTCATTGAACAAATTTACAGCCTGAAAGATTTAGGAGTCAGCCAGTCAGCCTTTAACATAAAGGTACATATTGTGAAGTTACAAGTGACAGAAAATAATTAGCTATATATATATATAAATATATATATATATTGTGACCTGGGATCTTGGAAACACACAGTCCTCAAAGCTGGAAACACCACACAAGGTTGTAGCTTTATAAAATACAGTCTGTTTATTATCAGGTCTGGCAAAAACAGGCAAAATAAGCATAAACAAAACAAAAGAGGCTTGCTCTACTGAGCACTTACTAACAAGTACAACTGTCTGCACTAAGTAGCTTTTCACAAAAGTAATATTGCACAGACTTTTCAAACTTTGTCCTTTAGAGATAATTCCTCTCAGTCTCTCAAGAAAGTGTTTGCAGTTTCCCTTTACTGCTGACAAATCTACCTCTCAACCCCTGACTGGGGATTTTATTAGCACCTGCTGTCAATTACCACATGCAGGTGAGTAGCTAGCTGAGTCAGACAGAATTCCTGGAAAGGACTTTTTGAAATAATTTGCTACCTTCAAACTGTGGGGTGGAGCACTGGCCCACCCTACTCTCCAAATGTTCCACCCCAGGGACCCAGAAATAAATCACATATTTTCTCTATGTGGTAAACAAACATAACAATTCTCCCTGGGGTTGTCAGACCATACCCCGCACTGCAGCACTTTTGAGGGAATATAGACACCTTCCATTACTATGCCTTGGGTTCTGTAACACATCCTCCCTGCCAGCTCAGACCTAGTGGGGTGAGCGACCATGGCCAAAAGCGTATGCATACGTGAAAGGCCATCAGCATTACCCTGTTTACTTCCTGCCCTGTATTCTACTGAGAAGAGATAGGGTTGCAAACTAAGGAACCAGCGTGTAACTCTACTATTATTATCTTTATTTTGACTCATCCATTTGAGAGGTGCATGATCAGTAACTAGTCTTAATTTTCTGCCCAACAAATAATATTTGAGAGTTTCAACAGCCCATTTAATTGCTAGACACTCCTTTTCAACAATCGAATAGTTCTTTTCTCTAGGTTGAAGTTTCCGGCTCAGGTATAGTATTGGGTGCTCTTCACTTTGACTTTCCTGGGAAAACACTGCCCCAAGCCCTACATCAGAGGCATCCGTCTGTAAAACAAACTCCTTTGAAAAATCAGGGGTGACTAACACTGGTTGTCTACATATGACTTCCTTTAGATTTTGAAATGCCTGTTCAGCTTCAGAGGACCATTTCACTATTACTGGAGCTTTTGCTTTAGTGAGATCAGTTAAAGGACCCGCTATAGTAGCAAAGTTGGAGATAAACCTTCTGTAGTAGCCAACAAGCCCAAGAAATGTTCTGACCTGTTTCTTCATCATAGGTTGTGGCCAATTCCTTATGGCTTCAACTTTAGCAAGTTGTGGCTTCACTATTCCTCTTCCAATGGAATAGCCAAGATACTTGGCCTCCTCCAAGCCAATGGTACATTTACTCGGATTTGCTGTCAGACCGGCATTTCTTATGGAATTAAGGACAGCTTGCACTTTTGGCAAGTGAGACTCCCAATCTTCGCTATGTATGACCACATCATCTAAGTAAGCTGCGGCACAATGAGCCTTAAGATCCGGTCCATCATTCTTTGAAATGTTGCTAGAGCACCATGTAGGCCAAAAGGTAACACCTTGTATTGGAAGAGCCCATCTAGAGTAGAGAAGGCTGTCTTTTCCTTTGCCCGTCCTGTAAGCGGCACTTGCCAATAACCCTTGGTCAAATCCAATGTGGTAAGGTACCTGGCTCTCTCGAGTCTCTCCACAAGTTCATCAACCCTTGGCATGGGGTATGCATCAAACTTGGATATTGCATTCAGCTTCCGGTAATCATTACAAAACCTGATTGTGCCATCAGGCTTTGGTACAAGTACAATTGGGCTACTCCAGTCACTTTGGGATTCTTCAATTCTTTTTTGAGCATAGCCTTTAGTGTTTTATTAAACAATTCTCACCTATCCTCCTTATTAAATCGTTCTACCAGACCATCAGATGTTTTCAGATGCTTTATATGAAGAAGATTACACAACTCCTTTGTAATTCTCGAAATAAATGGAGTGCCTTGGTCTGTTAATATTTCTTTGGGAATCCCAACACGGCTGAACATTAACATTAACTCCTTAGCAATTGATTTTGCTGAAGTAGTACGCATGGGTATTGCCTCAGGGTAACGTGTAGCATAGTCTACTATTACCAATATATACTGGTGTCCCCTTGCAGACTTCACAAGAGGACCCACAAAATCCATACCAATGCGTTCAAATGGGACCTCAATTATGGGTAAGGGCACCAAGGGGCAATGGTATGCTGTAAGAGGGGCAGTTAATTGGCATTCAGGACAAGAAGAACAATAATTTGTGATAGATGCCATTACATCTGGCCAATAAAACCTCCTAAGAATTCTCTCTCTGATTTTTTCAATCCCCAAGTGCCCCCCAAGTATGTGGCTATGTGCCAGGTTTAATATAGTGTGTCGATATGCCTGGGGTACTAACAGCTGTTTGACAGACTCCTTTTTCCCAACTCTGTACAATAAATCATTTTCCACTTCAAAGTATGGATAGGTGAGCGCTTTATCAGTATTAATGGGGGTGCCATTTCTTATGGAAATATAGTTTCTAGCCACAGCTAAAGTTGGATCCTCCCATTGTGCAGCCCTAAAGTTACTTGGGCTAACCTCTAGGTCAGTTATTTCTACATCAGGTTCAGATATATTAGATTGACCTGTATTATTCTGTTCAGTATTACCTCCAACTAGGGTTTCCATAGGGGTTGAGTGTTTCCTTCTAGCAGGAGTTTTTGTCTAAGTCATCCCCCAATAAATCAGAAAAGGGAAAGTCACAAACCTCTACTGAATCCGGTGAATTTTCCTCAGCAGCATCCCTTAGATTAAAAAAATGGGGAAAATCTCTGCCTATTATCATTTCATTACGAATTTATCCACTAAACCAACGCTATGATTTATAGGGCCATTTTGTGTTTCAATAAGTACTTTAGCAGTTGGATACTTGTGTATGTCCCCATGGACACAAGCAATATCTAGGTTCTGGTAATTATCAATAGGAGTATTTCTCAACAGACTCCTGTCTATGAGCGTAACCATGCTACCAGAGTCCAGCAAAGCTTTAATTTCATTTCACTCCACCCTTACAGTGCACCAAGGGTGGCCATTTAAACAATCATTTTTGGTAATTACATATACTGAGCGAGAGTACAATGAATAATTGTCTATCATATTGCCAACATTACATTCCATAGAAACATCATTCTCAGGGCAGTCCTTTGCAAAATGTCCATACTCTTTACATTTAAAACATTTAATATTAGCATTAGACAACATCTTTGAGGCTATTGTATACCCTTCCTGCCTCACAAAACTCTTGTCCCTTGCTGTAATGTCCCTCGGGTTGTAAAAACCCATCTTCTCCTCCCGATACCCCCTTTTCCCCGGAACCGTCTTACCCAATTTACTGGGACTCTGGATCTTCGGGGTTCTAGGTCTTTCCTGGTTGGGGATTTGTAGAAACTCTCCGGCAGTCAAATAGCGGTCCACCAGGGCAACTAGACCGTCAGCAGTTTTAGGTTCACTCTGGCTGACCCACCGCCACAGGGAAACAGGCAATCCTTGCAGGAACCGGTCCATCACGAGCTGTTCCACAATGTGACTAGCTGAGTTGACCTAGCAAGATGTATCAAGTCAAACATCTGTGACCTCACGGCTTTGTCTTGACTGCAAGTCCAGGAGTGAAATCGCTGGGCCCTCACTGCTGTCGTTACTCCCAGTCGGGCCAAGATTTCTGTTTTTAGCTTTTTATAGTCACTGGCCTGCTCAGGCTCCAAATCATAATATGCCTTCTGAGGTTCTCCACTCAGAAATGGCGCAAGAAGGCTTTCCCATTCAGACGCAGGCCACCCTTCTCTTTCGGCTGTCCTTTCAAAAGCCATCAGGTAAGCCTCCACATCATCTGTAGGCACCATCTTTTGCAAATAGTTACTCACTCTCAGAGTCTTAGAACTGTGTGGAATTTCTGCAGCACACCTGCCCAGTCTTTCAGATAGGACTCGAATCTCCTGCTGCATGGTACGTGTAATATTCTGCTGTTCCTCTCTTTGTGTTAATACCAGTTGTTGTAGTACTGCAATATTTTCTTGCTGGCTGGCAGTAGCTTTCTGCTGTCTGGCAGTGGCCTGTTGCTGTGAGGCCGTAGCCTGTACTAAAGCCTTTACAACTTCCTCCATTTTAAGTGTGGTATTGTTTCCTTAACAGACTATCAGTGTGTTGTCCACTACATCCACCATATGTGACCTGGGATCTTGGAAACACACCCATCCTCAAAGCTGGAAACACCACACAAGGTTGTAGCTTTATAAAATACAGTCTGTTTATTATCAGGTCTGGCAAAAACAGGCAAAATAAGCATAAACAAAACAAAAGAGGCTTGCTCCACTGAGCACTTACTAACAAGTACAACTGTCTGCACTAAGTAGCTTTTCACAAAAGTAATATTGCACAGACCTTTCAAACTTTGTCCTTTAGTGATAATTCCTCTCAGTCTCTCAGGAAAGTGTTTGCAGTTTCCCTTTACTGCTAACAAATCTACCTCTCAACCCCTGACTGGGGATTTTATTAGCACCTGCTGTCAATTACCACATGCAGGTGAGTAGCTAGCTGAGTCAGACAGAATTCCTGGACTGGACTTTTCGACATAATGTGTTACCTTCAAACTGCGGGGTGGAGCACTGGCCCACCCTACTCTCCAAATGCTCCACCTCAGGGACCCAGAAATAAATCACATATTTTCTCTATGTGGTAAACAAACATAACAATTCTCCCTGGGGTTGTCAGACCATACCCCGCATTGCAGCACTTTTGAGGGAATATAGACACCTTCCATTACTATGCCTTGGGTTCTGTCACAATTCTGTCAATTCTGTCAATTCCCACATCAGCGACTGCTTATCTGGCATTTCCTCCTGGATGGCCTCTCACCACCTAAACAAATAATATCCAAAACCGAACTACTTCTAATTTTATTCTCTCTCTCATTCTCTCTCTCATTCTCTATCTCTCTCTCATTCTCTCTCTCTCTCATTCTCTCTCTCTCAATCTCTCTCTCTCAATCTATCTCTCTCATTCTCTCTCTCTCATTCTCTCTCTCTCTCATTCTCTCTCTCATTCCCTCTCTCTCTCTCTCTCTCTCTCTCATTCTCTCTCTCTCATTCTCTCTCTCTCTCTCTCTCTCTCTCTCATTCTCTCTCTCATTCTCTCTCATTCTCTCTCTCTCATTCTCTCTCTCATTCTCTCTCTCTCTCATTCTCTCTCTCATTCTCTCTCTCATTCTCTCTCTCATTCTCTAATTCTCTCTCTCTCTCTCATTCTCTCTCTCTTTCAATCCATCCTAAATGCATCTGCAAGGCTAATCCACCTCTCTTGATGCTCTGTTTCTACTGCACCTCTCTGTGAGTTCCTTAGCTGGCTCCCCATTCACAGCAAAATTAAATTCAAAATTCTCACCCTGACCTACAAAGCCTTCACCAATGCTGCCCCACCCTACCTGTCCTCACTCATCAACAAATATACTCCAGCCCGCCCCCTAAGATCCAACAATAACCTGCTTCTTGCGACCTCTACCATCACCTCCTCTCATGCTAGACTACAGGACTTCTCTCGTGCGGCACCAATCCTCTGGAACACACTTCCTCGAGCTGTCAGACTTTCCCCTAACCTCTCCTCCTTTAAACGTTCCCTAAAGACCTTTTTGCTCAGGGAAGCTTATCACTAGACTCATTAACAAATTAACTTCACTTACTCAACAGTTACCCTCATCTATCTCCTCACTAATATCATTCTCACCTTTGCAGTCCCCACCTCCTGTTTGCCATCCTCCCACCTATCTAGATTCCACCAAATACAGGGGGAATTGAGGGCCTTCTTCCCGTGGGAACTTACAATCTAGATGGGTAGGAGGATGGGAAACAGGTGGTGGGGACTGTAAAGGTGAGAATGATATTAGTGAGGAGATAGAGGGCAACTATTAGGTAAATTAAGGTTATTTGTTAATGAGTCAGGTCATAAGCTTCCCTAAACAAAAAGGTCTTTAGGGAACATTTAAAGGAGGAGAGGTTAGGGGAAAGTCTGACAGCCCGAAAAAGTGCATTTCAGAGGGTTGGTGCCAGTGATTGCAAAATTACTTGTTTTAAATGTGCCTGTGACTTGACATGTGGCAGATGGAGCATACATTGTGAACAAATATAGGTATCATATTGGCAGAGTATATTTTGCATGTCTAATGTTATCAGTCTAGCCTTGATAACAGAATCATATTTTAAATATTGCTTCTTAATAATAATACCTAGATACTTAATTTTCTCTACCTCTCTAAACGGGCAGTTTTTCTTGGGGCTTGCGGGGGAATAATCCACATAATTTAAGTTAATCTTATACCCAGAGAAGGTACTGAAGAGGCTAGCAATGTCCAAAAACTGTTTAATACTCTGGTTTGTATCACTGTGAAAAACTAAAAGGTAATCTACAAATAGAGATAGAAGCAATTTACTCTGCCCAACAGAGATACCCATCATCTCCTTTCTGAGTTTAATCGCCAGGGGCTCAATTGAAAGGTTAAAGAGTAGGGGTGAGAGGGGGCAACCCTGTCTTGTACCTTTTTCTAGTTGGATATTTGATGTTAATTCGTTGTTTACAATTATATTGGATAGAGGGTTTCTATATATAAGACGAATAAGGGAGGCTATATTACCACTAAGCCCAAACTTCGCTAGGACTGTAAACAGTTAGTCCAATGTTATAGAATCAATCGCTTTCTTCGCGTCTACCAATAAAAGTGCTAAATCCTTTACAATTTTGTATGTTTTATTGTCTGACTTATTCCAAAAGTGATCTATAACCGTAAATGCCCTGCGTATACAGGGAGTGCAGAATTATTAGGCAAGTTGTATTTTTGAGGATTAATTTTATTATTGAACAACAACCATGTTCTCAATGAACCCAAAAAACTCATTAATATCAAAGCTGAATAGTTTTGGAAGTAGTTTTTAGTTTGTTTTTAGTTATAGCTATTTTAGGGGGATATCTGTGTGTGCAGGTGACTATTACTGTGCATAATTATTAGGCAACTTAACAAAAAACAAATATATACCCATTTCAATTATTTATTTTTACCAGTGAAACCAATATAACATCTCAACATTCACAAATATACATTTCTGACATTCAAAAACAAAACAAAAACAAATCAGTGACCAATATAGCCACCTTTCTTTGCAAGGACACTCAAAAGCCTGCCATCCATGGATTCTGTCAGTGTTTTGATCTGTTCACCATCAACATTGCGTGCAGCAGCAACCACAGCCTCCCAGACACTGTTCAGAGAGGTGTACTGTTTTCCCTCCTTGTAAATCTCACATTTGATGATGGACCACAGGTTCTCAATGGGGTTCAGATCAGGTGAACAAGGAGGCCATGTCATTAGATTTTCTTCTTTTATACCCTTTCTTGCCAGCCACGCTGTGGAGTACTTGGACGCGTGTGATGGAGCATTGTCCTGCATGAAAATCATGTTTTTCTTGAAGGATGCAGACTTCTTCCTGAACCACTGCTTGAAGAAGGTGTCTTCCAGAAACTGGCAATAGGACTGGGAGTTGAGCTTGACTCCATCCTCAACCCGAAAAGGCCCCACAAGCTCATCTTTGATGATACCAGCCCAAACCAGTACTCCACCTCCACCTTGCTGGCGTCTGAGTCGGACTGGAGCTCTCTGCCCTTTACCAATCCAGCCACAGGCCCATCCATCTGGCCCATCAAGACTCACTCTCATTTCATCAGTCCATAAAACCTTAGAAAAATCAGTCTTGAGATATTTCTTGGCCCAGTCTTGACGTTTCAGCTTGTGTGTCTTGTTCAGTGGTGGTCATCTTTAAGCCTTTCTTACCTTGGCCATGTCTCTGAGTATTGCACACCTTGTGCTTTTGGGCACTCCAGTGATGTTGCAGCTCTGAAATATGGCCAAACTGGTGGCAAGTGGCATCTTGGCAGCTGCACGCTTGACTTTTCTCAGTTCATGGGCAGTTATTTTGCGCCTTGGTTTTTCCACACGCTTCTTGCGACCCTGTTGACTATTTTGAATGAAACGCTTGATTGTTCGATGATCACGCTTCAGAAGCTTTGCAATTTTAAGAGTGCTGCATCCCTCTGCAAGATATCTCACTATTTTTGACTTTTCTGAGCCTGTCAAGTCCTTCTTTTGACCCATTTTGCCAAAGGAAAGGAAGTTGCCTAATAATTATGCACACCTATTATAGGGTGTTGATGTCATTAGACCAAACCCCTTCTCATTACAGAGATGCACATCACCTAATATGCTTAATTGGTAGTAGGCTTTCGAGCCTATACAGCTTGGAGTAAGACAACATGCATAAAGAGGATGATGTGGTCAAAATACTCGTTTGCCTAATAATTCTGCACTCCCTGTATTCCTTGCTGGATTTCCACCTATCATGAACCCAGATTGATCTTGATGGATTAAAGTGTGTAACACTTTCTTCAATCTCTCTGCTATTATGGTCGTTAGAATCTTATAATTGTTATTTAGTAGAGATATTGGCCTATAAGATGTGGGATCTTCTGGGTCTTTGTGTTTCTTAACAATAAGTGTAATTGAGCAAGCCATGAAATACTTGGACTGCATCTCCCCTTTAATAAAATATGTATTAAAAATTGCTTCTAATAGTGTATGGAATGTACTGCTATGTATTTTACATATAACTACCATGTCCCTTTAAAAGCACACAGCAACTAGTAAACCTCTATAGGGGCGTAACTAAACCTCACTGTGCCTCCGTTCAAAGGTTAAGGGGCGGCGCCACATTTCCACAGTGCCCTTTCTGGCTTTTTGAAATCAACAAGAGCTAGAGAAAAAGGAGCTGCTTCTCTGCGATTCTAAGTCATCCTTCCCCCTTGTTTAGTCTGCACCAGAAGATATGCAATTGAACAGTTGTCCTGTACATATATGGTGGCAGCTTTTTCTGTATGACCACAATGTGATGGCCATCTTGGAAAGCCTAAAATAAAAAATGAAATGTCCAGCACTAGTAGGTCGCACAGCGTGCAAGTCACTAATATTACCACAGCCATCCCCCAACTAATAGAAAATTAAATTAGTAGCAGCACCACTGAAACCATAATGTCCATCTTCCTTCAGAAGTAGAGTAAAAGCACAACATTTTGAGCTACAAGCCCTTCATTATGTCATAGATCTTAAACTCTCCCATTTTAATTATTCAATCCCTAGTCTATTCAATAATAATTTCTAAATAAGAGGGGGGGGACCCCTAGTGGTCATCATATTCACAATTAAAATATTTTCCTATCTCTTTTATATATATATATATATATATATATATATATATATATATATATATATATATATATATATATATATATATATATATATAAACAAAAGGAGAATTAATCTATAAGAGCAAAAGACACATATAAAT
This sequence comes from Bombina bombina, assembly GCF_027579735.1. NCBI lineage: Eukaryota > Metazoa > Chordata > Amphibia > Anura > Bombinatoridae > Bombina > Bombina bombina. Next base: position 114,822,524 of record NC_069502.1, read on the forward strand.
ATACACAATAAGATGTAAAGTAAGCAACCTGATCCTTTTTCAAAACGTTAACCACCCTATGGATGGAATTTAACTGCTTTCACAAAAATATATTCAATTCAATATCCCCATTCAAACACTTTGGTTGTAAGGTCTCAAGTTTAAAGATCCAAAAAACTCACATATTTTTAAAGTTAACTCTATATTACCACCCCTTCTGGGTATTTGTTTATAGTCAATAACTTGAAACCGTAATTGTGAAATGGAATGTCCTACAGATAGAAAATGATAGGCAACTGGGGCATTGGTTTTTGTGTAATCCTATAAATTATCCTCTGGGTAGTCGTTCCTATATATATATATATATATATATATATATATATATATATGTCATTCCACATGGGCATTTAATCAAATTAATTACAAATGTTGTATTACAAGTACCCATTGATTTTATATTAACTTTATAACCTAGGACTAGAAAAGTCTAAGATCCATGGCTCCTAGAAAGTTACTTCTGGCTTTTTCTAACATTTTATATTGTCTTACATATATCTATATATATTAATAGCTGTACTAGTATATGGCCAGCTCCTCAATATTCATGCTGTCTATATCTGAAATAAATTTGTCAACCCCCCTCCCCCTTAACACTTTATATATGGATCCCACTGTGCCTATTTGCAAGGCCGGACAAACCTACACTAACAGCTATTTAATCCTAACTATGACTTATCAACACAAGACTTCTTTTCTGACTGTTCTATTAAAAAACTGGTAAGTTATCTAAACCAGTAAATTAGGGGGTGCATAAAAAAAGATGAATGGCAAAACACTCCACTATAAACAGTTAAGTATGGCGGTAATTAAAACATGGAATTTACAAATGCTTGGGATATGCAGAAGCCTATCCTAAAAATCAAATGGACATTAAGCACATTTCATTAACCTTCTCTAATTATGGGTGTTGCCATTATGGAATATAGGTTTCACTGCAGGATTCAGAAGGATATTTTCTTCACATCTGCAAATACGTCAGCACTGGAATGCCGTGAAAGCTAGGTTTCAACATGGTGGCACCCATGACTACAGAGAGGCCCTTTTTTAGGCACAACAAACCTAAAGAAATAAGTATTGAAAAAGAGTAGTTTTATAAGGCTACACTGTATTTATCTCTACTCACAAGGCTGTAGATGTTTTATTAATAAAATTAAAAAAAAAAAAGATACAAAATTCAAGTAAGCTATTCCTTAGCAAATTAAAGAGACATAAAACCCAAATATATTCTTTCATTATTCAGATAGAAAATGCAATTCTGAACAACTTTACCATTTACTTCTTTTACCTAATTTGCTTTGCTCTCATGATATCTTTTTTTTTTTATTAAAAAAGCATACCTATGTAGGCTCAGGGCAGGTAATCACTACTGGGAGCTAGCTGCTAATTGGTGACTGCATGTGTATACATCTTGTAATTGGTAATTGGTGCACCAGATGTGTTCAGCAAGCTCCTTCAATAAAGGATAACAAGAGTATGAAGTTGGACTATAGAAGTAAATTGGAAAGTTGAACACCTGAATTGTTAAAAAAAAAAAAAAACATTTTGGGTATCATGTCCCTTTAAAGTATGTTTCTTTAGTCTGTACATGTACATGGTTTTAATTAATTGCTTGGAGAGTTAAGTCAACCCTAATTAAAAGTTTTTCTGTACCATTAACACATCATTGCAACGCTCCACCCATCTCCATTCTTACAATGTATTTGGCAACAGGTTTGTCCTCACACCACACCATTACCACTAGTGCACTCATTATATTTGTAGAGCTTCTGAATTGTTACTGAAAAACAGTTTGTAAAATGGAAAGAGAATGAATAAGAGGGAGAGTGGAAATCCTTTACATATTTTAGACCACTTTTGTGCTATTAAATGTATATAAATTTATGTGTATATATATATATATATGTGTGTGTGTGTGTGTGTGACTTAAGTATTTCAAATTCCTGTTACACTGGTTAATAAGACACCACTGTCTCTATAACCACCTACCTACTGCCCACAGATCTTCTTAGCATCTCAATCCCTCAATTTGACACTGAGTCGATGCTATCAGACACTAGTGCAGTATTTATTTCAGCCACTAAAACCAATAAGGATTTTAGAAGTATTATTAGAACTATAAGACCGACATTAGCCCACAATCCCTTTGCCAGAACCATGACATGCAAAAACATGATTTATGCTTACCTGATAAAGTCATTTATTTAACAGTGGTGAGAGTCCACAATCCATTACTCATGGGAATAACTCTTCACTTCACCAAGTAGCTGCCTTGAAAATTTGATTAACTGAAGCCTCATTCTTGAATTGCCCAAGAATTGGCAACTGGCCTAGTAGAATGAGCAATAATCCGCTGCAGTGGAGGCTTACCTGCCTCCAAATAAACTTTGAGAATCAAAAGTTTTAACCAAGAGGCCAAAAAAATGGCTGATGCCTTCTGACCTTTTCTGTAACCTGAAAAAAGAAAATGTAGAGAAAAAAAACTAATTGTGTAGTTCATTAACAAATCTAGACAAGTCAGAAGGCTTGCTTTTCCCACAGAAAACCTATGAATATGTTGTTTCCAAAGCAGCAAAGGATTCTGGTTAAGATATGCAATGAGGCTCACAATAACTCACTATTTTACTTCAGCCTGGTTTAAGGCAGACTTCCCTTTACACCATAGCATCAATGTATACACAGCTTTTAAACTTAGCTAGTGTTAGTACAGTGATTCAGAACCATCCCAGGACAGCTGTTACATGGTTTTTGCCACTCATCATCTGGGAGCAGGCTGAAATGAAAATGTGAGTCATTGTGGACCTCATTTGCATATCTTACCCAGAATCCTTTGCTGCATTGGAAACAACATATTCAGAGCTTTTCTGTGGGAAAAGCAAGCCTTCCGACTTGTCTAGATTTGTTAATGAACTACACAATTAGTAATTTTCTCTACATTTTGTTCTTAGTGGAGGATTTTAAGCTCAGTTTTCACCTCTCCATAATTTTAGAAAAAAAGAACAAACAAACTAGAAGTTTGTCTAAAATCCTTAGTAGCATCAACATAATAATTCAATGCCCTAACAACATCCAAATAATGCAAAGATATTTTACAACCCCTGGTGATGCAAACCGCAGCTAAATTTGGTAGTGAATGTGTAATAATCAAATTGATGAGAAAATTCTAATTGATGAAAAAAATTCTAAATTGGCACTAAAAGATTTGATAATAGTAAATATATATTTATAAAAAATTATCAATGATGAATAATTCTTATTAGACAAAACAGCCAAAAAAAGACTTAGTGATATCCTAATTGAATAAACTTAGCCTGTAATCAATGGCAGAATTGATAGCTCACAGAGAGAATGAAAATAAAATATAAATTAATTTATTACATCCAATTCATACATACAATATTAAACAATAAAAAACACAATAATACAACCTAAAAAATACGCTGATCAGGCGTTTACAAGTGTAATATCCGTTATAAACAAAGTCTCCCTATGCATATAGTTTTAAAAAAGGGCATATAATAAAAAGCAATTGCTGCAAATTGATGCAAAAGGAGATCCCAATAAGATCAGATGGAGATACACATCAGCATGAAATTGGAATTGACCGGAGCTGTAACGAGATCGACAACCAAATCAACAAGCAGGAAGAAAACCACAAACAAAGGTGTTCATTTATCACTTACACCATAGTGGTTTCTCAGATGTCCCCGCCGGTTTCTCTTTGGCACTTGGAAGCTGATCGCCACAGTCCCTTTCTTTCAGGGTCTCTGGCAACACTTGCAGCGAACCAATTTGAAGAAGCCGCTCTCTGCCTACTCCTGTCGATTTTGTACTGGAACTCGATCAGGATCACCTGCGTAATATAAATATGGGCGGAGCAACGCGTTTCAGCCCGTTCTGGGCCTTTGTCAAGCTTCCAGTACAGAATCAACAGGAGTAAACAGAGAGCGGCTTCTTCAAATTGGTTCGCTGCAAGTGTTGCCGGAGACCCTGAAAGAAAGGGGAGACTGTGGCGATCAGCTTCCAAGTGCCAAAGAGAAACCGGCGGGGACATCTGAGAAACCACTATGGTGTAAGTGATAAGTGAACACCTTTGCTTGTTTAAAGGGTAACATGTCGTTTTACAGTACTGAGAAGTGAGGGAAAGTGGCATATCATGCCAGAGAAAAGTGGGTTCATGTACCTTGAGCCAGGATAACCCTAATATAATAGGAAACATAGGACTGGTTATAACATCAAAACTTATTACTTCCCTATAACCAGCACTAGTACCAATGAGAAGTGGTACAGTCTGGTGTGTGACTGGACCTGAGGAAATAGAAGTACCATCAGTAAGATTAACTGACACAGGGTGTTTTTTTACAACAGTAGGTATTTTATTTGATGTAATAAACCTTAAATAGCTGTATGAGAGGGTAATTAGCTACTTAAAGGTATAGTGATGGAAATAAGGAGGAAAGTCCTGACATAGTCCCCCCAAAAAGGAAACGACTGCGAGGCTTAAGGACAAGGCCTATCCGTATTCCTTCTATGAAAAAGGGAAACCAACTTAGAGGCGGTGATGTTAGTTGCAGGTTCCCAGTAATCTTCGGCAAGATCATAGCCAGCCCAGTGAATAAGATACTCCAAAAGTTCCATTAAGATGTCTGGAACCCAGGATGCTATGTACTTCATATTCAGTGTCCGCGGACTGGAAAATAGCATGAGAACTGGACCCAAGGGAAGTGTCAGTAGTGAGGCAAGGTTTAACAAGGGAGACATGGAAAGTAGGATGCAACATATAGGAATCAGGAAGTTGTAAAGTGACCGTAGCAGGATTAGAAATACCAATTATCGGATAAGGTCCAATGAATAATTTGCTGAGCTTCCTTGATGGTGTCTGTAGTCTTAGATTCTTTGCTGTGAGCCAGACCAGCTGTCCGACTTGATATGAGGGTTGTGGTCTATGTCAGAGATCATAGTATTTCTTGTGTGAGGCTTGGGCATGTTTGATATTGTTCCCAATTATGGAGAAAGCAGGAGAAAGTAGAGGCTCCAGCGCAATTGTCGGGCGGATAAGGTTCTATTTTTTTGTAAGTATTGGAGATTTGTATGATCTGTGAAAACTACAATTGGAAGTGTTGCACCCTCTAGGAGGTGACGCCAATGCTCAAAGTAGCATTTAATGGCCAAAAGTTCATTTTCGCCAACTTATCTATTGAAGCAAAGTTGTGTATGAATTTTCAATAAAAATTGGCGAAACCAAGAAACCTCTGTACATTTTTCCTACATTTAGGGGATGGCCATTGCTGGATAGGAAGAATTTTTGTGTCTTCCATTTTAATTCCTAAACTGGATATATGATATCCTAAGAATGATACTTCTGTGGTGTTAAACGTGCATTTCTCTAAATTAGCGTATACGGGCATAAACCGTTCTTACATGAGTGATATGTTGTTTATGTGTTTGAGAGAAAATGAGAATGTCATCAAGATAGACAACAATGAAAATATCCAAGATATCTCTAAAAATGTCATTGATAAAACATTGGAATGTAGCCGGAGCATTACATAGACCAAATGGCATAACAGTATATTTGTAAAGGCCATAACAAGTTCGAAAAGCTGTCAGTCATTCATAACCAGCTCTGATTCTCACAAGGTTATAGGCACCCCTAAGGTCCAATTTCGTGAAGACCCTAGCACCACGTTACCTCTCTATCAATTCTGGAATTAAGGGTAAGGGGTATCGTTTTTTTCTAGTCCTTTTGTTTAATTCTCTGTAGGCAATTATGGGCCTGAGTGAGTTGTCTTTATTTTTAACAAAAAATATACCTGCTCCTGCAGGAGACAATGTTCTAATGAAACCTTTAGCTAAATTTTCCTGTAAATAATTTTTTAAATGTTCTAATTCAGGCTTAGATAAAGGGTAGATATGGCCATATGGAATAGTAGCTCCTGGTAGTAGATCAATGGGGCAATCATACGGCCTGTGGGGAGGAAGAATGTCAGCATCTTTTTTGTTAAAAACATCAGTGAAATCTTTGTAATCTGAAGGAAGATCTGAATTAGACAATAGTAGGATATTGTTTAAAGGGTAACATGTCGTTTTACAGTACTGAGAAGTGAGGGAAAGTGGCATATCATGCCAGAGAAAAGTGGGTTCATGTACCTTGAGCCAGGATAACCCTAATATAATAGGAAACATAGGACTGGTTATAACATCAAAACTTATTACTTCCCTATAACCAGCACTAGTACCAATGAGAAGTGGTACAGTCTGGTGTGTGACTGGACCTGAGGAAATAGAAGTACCATCAGTAAGATTAACTGACACAGGGTGTTTTTTTACAACAGTAGGTATTTTATTTGATGTAATAAACTCGTGATCAATGTAATTACCACACGTCCCAGTATCGACAATGGCTTCAGTGTTTAGACTGTATTGGTCCCACTGTAACGAAAAAGGTAAAGTAAAATAAGTGTTAGTAGTATTTTTAGTGGTGAGACCTAGAGAGATATGTGTGTTCCTACCAGAATTTGTTTTTTTTAAGTATGGGACAAGTCTTGACTTCATGTTCACATGACGCACAGTACATGAATAAATTAAGCATTCGTCTCCTATTCTTTTCCTCTGGGGTCAGAGGGCATCTGAGAAATCCAATCTCCATGGGAGTTTCTACATCCTTACTTAAGGTAGTGGTAGTAGTATATCGCTTATAGGGTGCGGCTGCACAAGCTTTCTCCATTTTACGTTCACGGAGACGTCTATCGATGGTTGTACATACAGAGAAAAGTTCCTCTAATTTGTCAGGAATATCAATTCTAGAAAGTTCGTCTTTTATATCAGACAACCCAAGTCTGAACTGGTTTATTAATGAAACCTTGTTCCATTTGGAATACATAGCGTGTATTTTAAATTGAGCTATGAAGTCTTCAACAGGATGCTTTCCCTGTTTGAGTGTCCTTAGGGATATCTCTGCTGAGTTTTGCTTCAAGGGGCCATCGTAAATGGAAGATAATGCTTTTAGAAAATTGTCAATAGAATTTAGGATTGGATTGTGTGTCTTGTAATGCGAATCTGCCCATGCTCGTGGCTCCCCCCTCAGGTATGAGATAATGGTTAATACCTTTAATCTGTCATTGCAGTGTGTCTTTGGTTTAAATTAAAAAAGTAGCAGGCAGGAATTCCTAAATTCTTTGAATAGAGTCCTATTACCATTGAATTTATCTGGCAAGGAAACCTGAGGTTCAGGCTGATTATCTGCAGGAATAGGTTTGGCTGCGTAAATTTCTCTAAGACAATCTTTAACGGTTTCATTTTCCGTTTGGAATTCTCTGATAGTCTGAGTGAGGGCATCTACACATTGTGTAAGTACTACAACCTGATTTGCTAGATCTACTGGATCCATTATGGCTGGATTAATATGTCACACACACAATTGATATATATTTATATACTAATACTGAGTGGATAAGTTCTGATCTAGCTTGAGAGTAATTATAATCAGGTAATAAGCAATAATCTGTTTACTATGTAAATATGTTTTTTTGTGATGGTAAGGATAACAACTATTCACAATAGTATGCAGTTATCCCACTGTCTTAATATAGCCAAGCGTAAATTATCAGATCATATGATTGAAAACTGACTGAATGCTTACTTGGCATAAGTAATGAATAACAAGTTTGGCATAGATGTAAGGTAATTATTTACTCTGTGTATCTGTGATACGGAAAGGCAAGTTAACAAGATAATAGTGCTTATATATCAGCCTCTTAGTCAGAGGTAATTGTTTAGCAAATGACTGAAAAAGGAATTATACAACCTGACAACAGCCCAGAGTTCTGTGACAGCAACCAGCCTAGATACTTCATTGATCAGGAGCTGTTAGAAGCGGTAGCAGAGATGTTGTTGGTAACGCTGAGCTGAGCTAGTGAGAGTGTAGAGAGAGGGTGAGATGCGGCTGTAGCTGATGACGTCAGCGGCTCCTTGCAGGCTGTGTCTACAGCTCCGATTATCAGCAAAAGTAACCGCAGAATGTTCAAACAAGTTGATACTCCAGACTTGCTGTAATGTAGGCAGTAGGATAAGTTAATACTCCGGACTTGCTGTAATGTTAGCAGCAGGATTGGCAAGTTCCAGGTTAGTGGCTAGAGTTGAACGTTGACACACCTACTGAAAAGCAGGCTACAACATTAATCCAGCAAGGTATGCTAGTAGGAAGGAACCTTAAATAGCTGTATGAGATGCTAATTAGCTACTTAAATGTATAGTGATGGAAATAAGGAGGAAAGTCCTGACATATATGTATATATTAACAACATATATAAGAAGACCTTTTCAAAAAGTGCCCAAAACATAGCTATATGAGTGTCTAATTGTTAAAGGGATAGGAAACGCAAAAAATGTTTATTAACTCTTTAAAAACTTCTATAAATAATAAAGGTATTTTTAATTGTTACCTGTTAAATGTTTTATGTCCTTTCATTGTAATTTTGATTAGAAAAATAATATTGTGACAAACCCATTGTTTGACTCATTATGTAGGCTCTATAACAATGTTCGACATAGGTAGAAATATCATGGCAGCCCGCATGCACAATAAAATGATTTTCTGGCCAACACATGTGCAGACTCATCCACCTCTATCCTCTCTCCTGTGTTGCGTCATGATCCAAGTGAAAGATGCAGGGCAGATACGTGGATCATGACGTCAACGCTGGAGGGAGTAGCTCACCAGAGCCCTGAAATCCCAGGGACAGCGGATGTTGCAAAGGAAGGAGCGGCAACAACTTTAGCAAGATCTTCTAGGTAAGTGTACAAAGTACCCCTAGACTAATGAGCATATTAAATCCTATATGTATGCGATAAATAGGAATCCAAATATGGCCGCTGAGCGTTTCTGACAGTAGTACGCATGGGATTACCTCATGAAGCAAGTGCGCATGCGAAGCAGACTTAAATGACATAATAAGAATGTTAAAATTAACGGGCCAAGTCACTTCGCCATTGGCTGGGGGGGTGGTAGCAAAATGTACATAATCTATACCTCCTTTTATGGGCGGTCATTACCGCTCCTTTTGTGAAAGATTAAACTAAATATTTAAGGTATGTAGAAGGTTCGTTTTTATACAAAAATAGTTTAATTTCATTACATATTTAATAGTTATCATAATAATGTATTTTATTTAGGTACAACTGTGCAAAGATTTCTAACCCTTTATATAAAAAGATACCAATAGACACTCGTCCACTAACAATCAAGTAGCAGACAGCCAAACCAGTATTTGAAACATATCAGTAGAGGTTATGGAATTGTAGTATATTGTAGATCCATAAAGGGAGGCAAAAGACAAGTATCTGCAACCGATTGTAGAGATTTTATGAAAAATTTCCCATAAGGTGAAACAAAGAATCTTAAACCATACCCCAAATACATCCCTCTGACAAGCACTGTACTCTGAGGGGAAACTAGGCCTAAATATAGACTGAAAACCACTCTCTCTGAAGAATCACATGCACATCTTCATTCTTCAACCACCTCCAATGGCCAAGTAAAGACTGAGGTATGTTTAAGGTGGGAGGGGTTTTATAGTGCTCTTGGGGTTTGGGAATCATTGCCTCCTGCTAGTGGTAGAGAACAGTATTTACCATGAGTAACAGATTGTGGACTCTCACCACCTGTATGAAAGAAATCACAATCAAACCAGCATGGACAGTCCTTACAAGAACCACAGTATCCCTCCTCAATACCCACCAGATTGAGCAGATTGAGAATGGTGTCTGCATATATCTCAAATAATTACAGAAAGTAATACCTCATTCCCTTTGTACAGAGTATTTTTGAATCACTGCACTATGTGTCCACAGACAAAGAATTGTCTGATTAAAAAGGATTCTCAGGTCTCACCAGCCCCACCAGTTCTCGTGTTATTATGCAGCTGATTCACTAAAGTTCTCTCATCTCATTAAATAGGAACATAGGAACTGGTGAAGCTAAAGAGGCTGGATAAGCCATAGGAGTCTATTTGTTAAGAGGTCAATGGCAGGTGAATTGAAACATTTCAATTCCCGCCATTAACTATGCAGTATAAAGGGCCAAACACAGTTAATGCTGTTTATAATTCAACTAAAATAAGAGACTTGCAGGTGCATTAACTATGCAATGTGCAGGGCTAACTCAGCTCTTCTTGTAGGAGATACTCATTGGGTTTAGCCCTTGATAATGCCTAGTTAAAGCGATCATAAACTTTAACTAATCAAATGCCATATATGTAATATTTGCCATTTAAAAAGTATATGTGCAGATGGTTTATTCAATGTACGAGACAGCAGCTTATATACAGGACACAGGGCCTACGTTCCAGAAGATCTGGTTTTACTGGATAACTAAAGAGGGTGCAGAAATAAGGTAGGAAGAAAGACAGGGATTCCTTTAGAGGAAGATAGTCGCTGATCTGACACGAGAGATTATTTAATATAAGGAAAATTGATGAGGAAGCTACTAATAGCAATATAAGTGAGATAGAAGGCGTGAGGTACCCGTGACTCCATTAGTTTAATTTGTTATGTTATGAGAAATGTTGAGTTTTGTTTATCTGTTCTAATTAGATTAACGATAAAGCTAAAGTTACGTGAATCTGACCCCCCATGATTAGTTACTTCTAACAAAGAGTCATATATCCAAGGATGTATAAAAGAAGTAATGGACGGAAAAATATGAAAAGGGGAGAAACCTCCATATACACTGAAACAGACTACAGCATAGGTAGCAGCATAATTTAATTGGAGATATCTTATGGACATGAGGATAAAAATAAATACAGAGGGTTTTATTGGAAACTCTGATCAAGGAACTGTCTTCAGCTGAGAACCATTCGTACCTTATTATATAAGTAAGAGTAAGGTATTCTTTATCATGCAGCCGAATGTTTTTCTCTGATTTTTTTTGTGCTTTTCTTTGTGCTTGCTTAATGTATCCTACATGTAATGTATCTGAAGTGTAATGAGGAGGTTTGTGGTTTAGTAAAAAATATTTTATCTAAAAAGTATATGTGTACCTTTTTTTGCTTTTAATTCATCTGTGAAAGGGTCAAATTAGTTAATATAGTAATGCTTCTATTGCAATATTATGCCGGCCCACTTGGATTAATTCTTTTTTTTATTTAATGACAATTCCAGTGAACATCCAATCAACATGTTTGTCATATGACAATTTTGAAGTCCAGCCCCTTTAAAGCCCTTTGAAAGCCTATGTAGAGAGTGGATGGGACTGCTCTATATATCACAGCCCAACCAAAAGAGGAAATGAAGGGACAATACCAATTAGGATTATAAACTTTAAAAAAAATAATGATGTAGTTTTACTTGTTAACTAATATATTTTTCATTGCAACATTCTTTTACTCTGAAATTTACCATCACATTAATGAAAGATTTCAAATCACCTACAATTTATCTTGTTGTGAATAGAACTCTTAGTGAATTCTAGTCACTGTTTCAAACCATATAGATGTATTCCACATCCCATATCCATGACCAATTATGTAACTACAAGGCATTATATGCTGTGCTCAGTTTTCTGCCAGAAAGACTCTCTAGTATAAGAAATAGCAAAGTGATATCACTAGGAAGCCACAGTGTTTATGGAAGTCAAATTTCCTTTTAAAACTATATTGTATGACAAATAACAAAATAAAACATACTAAAGAGTATGCACAGATGGATAGACAGACCTGTAGATAGATAGATAGATAGATAGATAGATAGATAGATAGATAGATAGATAGATAGATAGATAGATAGATGATAGATATTTTCATGACTAAAATGCTTTACAGTCTTATTAATAATAATAATAATAATAATAATAATAATAATAAGAGATATGAAGGTTTTTTCAATGGATAATGCAAAAACAATGTAATACTGGCCAAAGTGAGGTGTCTTGTAATTTTTCAGACACATTTTTAGATATTTTATGACAAAGTCCAACAGAGGCTGACCAGCTCAAATAAAGTATACACATTTTGGATCTGGCCGAAATATGCAGAATGGAAACATTTAAGCATATTTGTTTTGGTTACACTTTGTACCTAATGCCAGTTCAGTTCAAAATATATTAGGCATTTGCGCTAATCAACTGATTTTCAACACAGAAGACCTGAGTAAATATTTTTCTTCAGCGTTAGTCTTTGCATTTTTACAATTCTCAGTGTGGTTACAGGGACATAACATACCTCTTCTACAAAACATATAATTAAAAGGATATTTGTAGGGTAAAGCTGGCAAGTACTATTAAAATCTTGATGAAACTTCTTCAAGTTTGTTTTTGTTTATTTCTACAAAGTGGTCTAACATGAAAACAGCTGCACCATACATGTAACAGAAAGCACTCTATTGATTTCAGATGTATTTTTACCCTCATGCATACACCACTAAACACATTCTATTTAAGGTCATATTTAGGAAATAACTGTCACATATTTTACTCTGGGCTGAGAGATAACATGACCCAACTTAATAAATGTATCCTTTAATCTGTCCTCTATGTCAGAGGTTTAATTGCAAGGAGAAGAGTAAACAAGATGCCTGGATTGTCTCTTCTTAATGATTGTCAGCTGAATAATACATTTTACTTTTAAAAAAAAATAGAACACAGCACTGATAATCCAAGTTTGTGTAACCCTTTAGGTCCCAGAGGGCTGAACATTGTTGTGTGCTATGCAGCAGACCTCTCTGGCAACTAAAGTGTTAATATTATACCTACCCAATATAAAGTTTTTTCCCCATCTATTGTTTCTCTACCTTCTCATTATTCTTCTGTACATTTCTAAGCTGCACCTGAGACCTATAATTTATCTCTATATAAGTGCCTGTGTTTTATCACATTAAGGTATCTGGCTACCTCCTCTCCTCCAGCTGCTGCATCATCTCTGCATCCTCACCCCTTGATTTATCTCAGTGCCCTCTCATTTGTATTTATCACGTTTTCTAGTCTTTATTATGGTTCTATACTTCATACACAATCTATAGATACATCCAGATCCATCCCTTTACCGCACACGTTTTCACTAAACTTTACTCCGCCTTCACGCACTGTCACCCGTTTAAGTCAATTACTTTATTGTCATTTAATAGTAAATTAATTAGAAATCGTTGTTTTCTAGATACCACTGTATTTTCCCACCTTATATCATCTTCTGCATTTCCGTCTCGCCTTAGCGTTAGTCCCTGAAGCTAATTGCAGGTCACTCTAAGCCCACCAAAACCAGAAGCCCCTATTAGCTTCCCAACACCGCAGCCAACCTTGCCAGGTCCCCGGTACCAGCAGGAGCTCCCTTCCCTACCTGCAACGGCAGCTCCTCCCCGGTCAGTGCAGAAGACTGAATCCCTGCTCTCTCTCTCTTCTGTTGTATCCCCGCACGCACTGCTACTGCAGGCAGATCACAGTGAGTCCGGCCCCGCCTGCCCAGCTCAGGCTCACACCCCCTCAAGCCAACACACGCCCGCCCGCATCACAATCACAGCCAGTAGGTGATGTCAACCTCAAGGCTAGTGCTGGAGCTGGTACTAAATATTACATACACATTTATTTAACAAGGAAGTTTTTGTTGTTCTTGTTCTTGTTGTTATTAAGTGTATTATTATCTTTATACTATACCTATATACTGATGACAGATACACACAGATGTAGAGAGATCTGACAGAACAAGATACATAGATAGATAGATAATAGACGACATATATAGATAGATTAGATAGCTAGATAGATGATATAGATAGATGACATATAATATATAGATAGATTAGATAGACAGATTGACAGACATATTGATACACAGATTGACAGATAGAAAGATATACAAGACATAGATTGACAGACAGAAAGATGATAGATATAAATAGACTTACAGAGATATATGATAGATACATGGAGACAGATAAAGATAGATCTATAGCTAGACAGATTTTTAAATATAGATATTTATATATATATAGATAGATTAGATACAGATATATTATATAAATTAGATAGATGATAGATTGATAGATTATTAGACAGGTGATAAATTAGATAATTGATTAAACAACAAAGGGGTTTAATACGCAGTAGAAAACCGCTTGGTACTCGTAGCACTGCTGGTTTCGAGCAGAAAATACAATTGATCCAAACAGCAGCGCTAGTTTTGCGTCTGAGTCATGTGATTAGCGCTTTCCGCTCTGGACCAACAGTGCTTTGCAGGTCCCTAGCGGTATTTCTACACTTTACACAGTGATATACAGGGTTACATTAAATATGTGAGACAGACAACAATTGGACATAAATAGTTCACTGCTCTCTATCACAATCAGAAGTACATGGACCTTTTTTTGCAAAACAAATTACAGGTGAAAGAAAAAGGAGAGGAAAGTTAGATATATGGTCACCTGCTACTCACCACCAGTGGGTCAATTCATGGGTTCCATCTAATGTGTTGGATGAGTGTGCTATTTAGTCTCTAGGTTTCAACCTGAACTTGCATTTACTCTGTGTCAAAACAGTCCAAGATGGATTCAGAAGAAGATGTGAAGGCTGACGCACTAAGTCCAAGAGTTTATGTTGCCCGCCACCAAAACTTGGTTCAAACCTCACATCCCTCTAGGCCTGTGGCACCAGTTGTTTCTATGATTCATTCTGTTACATACTGTAGATTGATTTCACCTCCTCTGCTCTAAAACTACCTATCCCAGAGAAGTTTTATGGAAACTCAAATGAATGCCATGGGTTCTAAAACCAATGTCATTTACCTCTTCCTCTGTTCAAGTCCCCTTTATAATATACATTTTTAAAGGCAAGGTTCTGGAATAGATTACACCTTTATGCATTTAATTAGACATCCACAACTTGGAAAGGTAACAAGAGAGAGATCAAACAGCTCCTATATTTGTAACCTCCTGTTCTGTACCTCCAAAGTCCTCTCCTGAACTAATGGCTGGTTCTGAAAAACCTATAGAAGCAGACGCTCTCTGGTGCTGAATGTCTTTAAAGAAGAAGAACCCAAGGCCTGTGTATGTATTGTGGTAAAAAAGGCAATGTGTTGAAAGACTGCCCTAATAAGCCAGTGAAAGCCAAAGCTGTTCTCAATTGGATCCTCATATTGACTTTGCTTCTCCTTAACCTGTCTTCTGCTTGCCTGCTTTTTTGGATTATCCCTGATTCTGCCTATGCCTGTGTTCCATTGAAATTTGCTCCCTCGTTGAGATTTGCTACCTGGATGTGCGCATGCGTACAATTACGTAATCGTACTACACATATGTTTGAAAAGAATGTGTGGAATGCGATTATGTCATTAGAAGCAAATCTCGACGAGGGAGGACTAAATTACTAGCATTTTTTATTAAAGTGGCCATGTAGATGCTATTAGATTTCTACGGGGTCATTTTTGTTTCAGTTAGACAACTTTTCACTGCTCAGCCACGCGCATCTAATTCCAATGAAAAAAGCGTGTCTCCATCACTACAACAGATTTTAAACAACTTTCCAATCTATTTCTATTATGTAATTTGCCTCATTCTCTTGGTTTTCTTTGCTTAAAAGCATAAGGCACTACTGGAAACTAGCTGATGATTGGTGTCTGCACTTATATACTTCTTGTGACTGACTCACCTGATGTGCTCAGCTAGCTCCCAGTGGTGCATTCCTCCACCTTCAACAAAGGATACTGAAATAATGAAGCAAAATTGTATGCTCTATCTGATTTTTGGGGGGGTTTATGTCCCTTTAATTAAGGTCAGCTTAGATGCTGATGGTTTTTAAATATATATTTTAAGTTACAAACAGTGCTAATTTTTTCTAAATTATAATATAAGGGGACTTGATTTGCTGGGACTACAGCCAAAACCCAAAAGAGTCATTCTGATTTAAATTTGGCTTAGAGATAGAATTGAGTACACAGGGGAAAAAAGAACAAATATGCTTCCAAGATCAAATTATGTTTAGAGTTGAGTAATTAAAAATAAACTATCTTCAAGCTGCTGTCCCTTGGTAATACAAGTATAGAAGCCTACAAGTGGCTGTAATGTGTCAAAAGCTAGTTTATTGTATTAAAAATAATGCTAACTCTTTGAGCAGATAGTCAAAAAGTCATCTTAATATAAAGCAGCAGACATTTTTTTTATTTTATTCTCCCTTTATTATTTTTTACATTTTTATATGTAATTCTGATATTTGTTCACCTTTAATAGAAAATGCTAATTGTTTAATTGAACTTTTTAAAAGGATACTCTACTTGATTATTCTCCTAGCTTTGAATACCCAATATTGTTATAATAATATACTTTAAAACTTCTAAGATGGACTGTTTTTAGATTTTTACAACCTTGCACTACAGCCAGACAGTGCTAGTTTATGTGTGCCAAATAGAAAACATTGTACTGACTCCCGCGGAGAATGATAATGGGTTCACAAGAACCAACACTAAGGGCTCCATGTACTAAGCCGTCAATTCATCCGTCATTGTAGACGCGGATAAACTCGCCGTTACTCGCCGCGGGCGAAATGGTGTCCGCTGTCGCTATGTACTAATATTCCCCCAATAAATAGACAAGTCTAGCCCGCCGCGAGCAGTTGCGGATTGTTGATAAATTTGACGCCTCGCTCGCCGCGACTAAGCTGATGTACTTAACTTTCAGTTGAATTGTCTGGCCAATTATTAACACGTGACATGCAAGGTGTCACGAACATCATAGTAGTCGCGGGAATAGAATTTTGCTCCTATAAAAGTTCAACTTATCTAAACAACTTTATTATTGTTCAAAATTTTTTGAAGAGTGATAACAGAGCGTTATTTTTGTAATATTTATTTACAATTTGGATATGGCTTCTTCTGGATCTGATAATATATAAATATTAATATAAAAATAATTATAAAGATTGACAACTATACAATACAAATTTAAATAGATTACTCTTTAATTACAGTCGACAAATTTGGCGCAATTTATGTACATGGAAATGAGAGACAAATTAGACGCCAGTTATGCTGTAAGTACAATGCTGATATTACTGCCTTTTATATATGTCTAGACTGGCGTCTAGATTGACTTTCCTATTGTTTTGTACCTTGCCCGCCACCTAAAAGGTGGCGAGGCAAAAATAACGAGGTGGGAGCGGAAATTGTAGCGAGCGGACAAATAGACTTTTTAGTACATTAGTTTTTGGCGAGTTGGTGGTCAAATGTGTCTAATTACAGTGAAAAATGGAGCGGTAGCGAGGTTTGGCGGATAAGTACGCTCGCAATTTTAAAGATGCGAGTTTTAACATAATTGACGGCTTTGTACATATCAGTTTGCGAATTTTGACGCGAGATTTGTTGCGGGTAGCTCGCTGACTGCTTAGTACATGGAGCCCTAAATGGCTAAAATGCAAGATTGTAAACAGCTAAGAAAAAGCACTGAGATAAGGAGGTAGTCTGCAGAGACTTAGCTACAAGGTAATCACAGAGGTAAAAGGTGTAATAATATAACAATGTTGGTTATGCAAAACTGGGGAATGGGTAATAAAGAGATTATCTATCTTTTTAAACAAAAACTATTTTCAAGAAGACTGTCCCTTTAATTACTTAGAATGTTTTTACATTTTTCATCTTGATTACGAATCTTTATTTCCAATGAATAGGGATTTTTTTACATTATTCAATTATTCATATTTTGTCAAAAGAAGTTTTAATATATTTATGTTACATTGTGAGTTTACAAATATATTAAAATATATTAAAATAAAGGTTTTTATATTTTGTTTGTGGGAATAAAATTTTGATGTTACGCAATGAATTTTGTAATTTTGTTTGTATTTTATATTTGGTTATGGAGTATATAATTCTGATACAAAATGGTTGGTTATTTTTATAATTTAAAGGGACATGAAACCCATTTTGTTTCTTCCATGATTTAGAAAGAGCATACAATTATAAACAACTTTCTAATTTACTTCTATTATCTAATTTGCTTCATTCTCTTGAAATTCTTTGCTGAAAAGCATATCTAGATATGCTTAGTAGCTGCTGATTGGTAGCTGCACATATATGCCTCCTGTGATTGGCTCACCATGTGCATTGCTATTTCTTAATTAAAGGATATCTAAAGAATGAAGCAAATTAGATAATAGAAGTAAATTGGAATGTTGTTTAAAATTG
This sequence comes from Bombina bombina, assembly GCF_027579735.1. Taxonomy (NCBI): domain Eukaryota; kingdom Metazoa; phylum Chordata; class Amphibia; order Anura; family Bombinatoridae; genus Bombina; species Bombina bombina. The sequence continues at coordinate 114,840,718 of NC_069502.1, forward strand.
TATTCTCTACCTTAATCATGAAATATTTTTTTTGGGTATAGTGTCCCTTTAATGCTAAAATGGAATCTGGGTGTCAAAAGTTATATGCCCAGATTACAAGTAATTTTCTTTATAAGTAACATAACTTTTTGTGCAATTCGTTTAATCATTTTTATCAGATAGTGTTATTATAATTGTAATTGTACTTTGTAATGTATTTTTGATATGTTTTGTGACACTTACCCAGAGCTCTGAGGACGCGGTAATCATTCTAGCATCAATCACGATAGGTTTCCTTTTCTACTGAGGCCAATTAGGAATGGTTATAAATGGCTTACTAAAGTGTGTAACCAATGCCTGTGCGGAATACAGCTTTGTCTGCACCTCCATGTTTAACATGAATTGGAAAGCACACAATATTCAGAATTAAATTATGGAAAAGGAGAACAAAATAAATAATGAAAGTATATTGCAAAGTTGTTTTATTCCATGTAATTAGATATTAATATCTTGAAGTGTTTATTGTCCCTTTAAGAGAAAAACTATTTTACAGTACACTGCCCCTTTAAAGCTTGTCATTGTGCATAGCAAGAAACTTACCCAAAAACCCAACTAAATGAGCAGAATTATTTTGTGCTCCATCCACTTAGAGCAAGTATTATTCAACATGAAATACAACATATATCTATTACCTAAGGTAAATAATGCACCTTAACTGTCTTTCATGAATATTGTAGCACACATTATACCAACACTTGCGTGATTTGTTTTAACCATGGACCAGCGCACACAGCAAGCGCAATGGTTTGAGAACTAACGATGTAACTCTCCATCCATCTTGCATTTGTGCACTCCACTTGCAATCTGTTTAATAGGAAACTTTATTAATATGAGAGGGAATGCATGGGGAATGTTGATTTCATACAAAACATATGGACTTTCATATTTATTCTTTATATTCTTATTACTGAATAGGGAACCTTGATCTATTTTGTTCTAAATAGAATGTTGATGATTTAGACGATAAAAGGAAGTTTTTATAGTTTCATGATGTCAAGAAAATTTTGATATTGAAAAGAGAAATGTGATGTAGTAACAATGAATAGGGGATCTTGGTGATGAATAGTTAAAATGTCTTCAAATTATTATTTAGAATGTGACATGTTTCCTTTATGATTCAGATAGATACCAAGAGAACTAATTTGCTTAGTTCTCTTTTTTTGAAAAGCATGCCTAGGTATGCTTAGGAGCCGGGAGCTGGCTGCTGATTGGTGGTTGCACATATATGCCTCTTCTCATTGGCTTACTGATCTGTTCAGCTATCTCCCAGTAGTGCATTGCTGCTCTTTAAACAAAGGATACAAAGAGAATGCAGGCATATTGATAATAGAAGTAAATTGGAAAGTTGTTTTAAAAATGTACCTCTATCTGTTTCATGAAACAAAATAAAAATAAACTTTTGATTTTGTGTTTGAACTTTGACTATTACTCTCTGGATTCCTTTTCACATTATGAATGCCAATATTTTGATGTGTAGAAAGAGTAGTTTAAAGGGACACTGTACCCAAATTTTTTCTTTCATGATTCAGATAGAGCATGCAATTTTAAGCAACTTTCTAATTTACTCCTATTATCAAATTTTCTTCATTCTCTTGGTATCTTTATTTGAAAAGCAAGAATTTAAGTTTAGATGCCGGCCCATTTTTGGTGAACAACCTGGGTTGTCCTTGCTGATTGGACAGCACCAATAAACAAGTGCTGTCCATGGTTCTGAACCACAAATTGGCTGGCTCCTTAGCTTAGATGCCTTCTTTTTCAAATAAAGAAAGCAAGAGAACGAAGAAAAAATGATAAAAGGAGTAAATTAGAAAGTTGCTTAAAATTGCATGCCCTATATGAATCACAAAAGAAAAAAATTGGGTTCAGTGATGCTGAATACAGAATTTTTATATTTTGCATAAGCACAATCTGTACATAAAATGTATTTTATATAAGGCTGTATTAGGGATGATTTGTGGTTGGAGCAGCATTCTCTGGTGTTGTCTTGTTTACCTTTTAATATACTATTTCTTTATTGTGATCTCTTTATGGCCATAATAGTTTTCATGTGATGGGCAAACCACAATAAACACTTGAATGACAATACTATAACTCCTAAAGGAAACAAGTAAGCTCTACACTGCAAGTTCCTCCTGTAGCAATTCCATTAGCAAGTCTATTTGTATTGTACTGTGGTGGAATAATAATAATAAATAATAATAATGTTATTAATTATATGTTAAAGAGATATGAAACAAACAAAAATGTTTCCAATTTACTTCTATTATAAAATTTGCTTCATACCCATGATATTCTGTGTTGAAGAGACACCTAGGTAAGTGTCTGGACCACTATATGACAGGAAACAGTGCTGCCATCTAGTGCTCTAGCAAATGGATAGCATTCTTGTAAAACTGCTGCCATATAGTGCTCTAGGGAAATGCTCGCTCCTGAGCTTTACATCCCTGCTTTTCAACAAAAGATATCAAGAGAATGAAAAAAATATATAATAGAAGTTAATAAGAAAGTTGTTTAAAATCACATGCTCTATCTGAATCATGAAAAAAAAAAAAGCGGGTTTCATGTCCCCTTTAAGCCTGAATGCATTCTCTGTTGTTATACCATGTAGGGACTTGAGAATCCACAAGAAGCTCTAACAGTTAAACATTTTCAAAGGAAAAGTTGTTGTTTTTTTGTTTCTTTTCAGAATTGGGTTATGAATAAGAGAATCATATCTGCGTTTTTTTACTACAGTGGTAAAAGCAAATGGTTTGACTTCAAACAAGTACTAGGAAGACCAATTTAGCCTCTCCATTCTTGTGAAATACTCAGCCATCCCAATTAAATTTCAGTAAATACAAAAATTCCCAGCTAAAATAAACTTTCTAGCATGGCCACTATAGCTTGTTCTTTTGTTTTTGTTTTTCTATGAAAAAGGTTAAAAAAAGCTCAGGTTAAATTTTGTCTAAAAAATGACAAAGATTTTTTGTGACAACAGACCTCAATACAAAGTAACAACAAATAAAACCAGTTAAATCAGGGGTGTCACACTTTAAATCCAAGGCACTACCAAGTCATTAGGGTCTAAAGAATTTACAAATGATACAGTGATATAATTCTGTAAATATTAAAGGGACACTGAACCCAATTTTTTTCTTTCGTGATTCAGATAGAGCATGCAATTTTAAGCAACTTTCTAATTTATTCCTATTATCAAATTTTCTTCATTCTCTTGGTATCTTTATTTGAAATGCAAGAATGTAAGTTTAGATGCCGGCCCATTTTTGGTGAACAACCTGGGTTGTTCTTGCTGATTGGTGGATAAATTCACCCACCAATAAACAAGTGCTATCCAGGGTACTGAACCCAAAAAATTAGCTTAGATTCCTTCTTTTTCAAATAAAGATAGCAAGAGAACGAAGAAAAATTGATAATAGCAGTAAATTAGAAAGTTGCTTAAAATTGCATGCTCTATCTGAATCATGAAAGAAAAAAATTGGGTTCAGTGTCCCTTTAACTGATATATGAAAATGACATTTAAACATAAAATACATTCTAATGCTAATCTCAGTTCCTCATAAGGGTTAGTCCGGCACCAGGGCTGGTGCTACAATAGAGGCAGACTAGGTGACCACCTTTGGTGGTGGCATAATAGCTAGAATGGGAGGGGACACCACTGATTTGTTATGTTGTGCAAAGCCACCCCTTTGGTACATTATGTCATGCAGAAATTAACCATTATAGCTATTATAGTTATAATAAATCAGATTAAAAGACAAGAATTTGATACCATAATATATACATAGTATATAACTTCTTAGGGGGAGGGGTGGCACAATGTGTCTTAGCCTGTGTAGCCAAAAATTCTTGAATCATCCCATAAGCTGCACTGTCATATAAGCTAACTGATTTTATGCAAAAACATTGCTCAGGTGTATATAAAGGGTGGCACTACATTAACCATGTAAAACGTGGGAAGAATGTTTAATCAATTATTCATTTAATGGTCAGCTGACATTGATTGATGTGTAAGTTTTAAGATCATTCAGTTCTCTTATCAGAAATGCTTTATTAATTCATAAGGTGCCTGAGGACGATATTTAAGTGGTCATAAAAGCTTATATCTGATTCTAGCTAAGCCATTAAATGTATCAATCAAAAAGCCGTGCATCTCTTTGTCATAGCAAATGAAGTCTGCGCATAAATCAGTCTAAAGGCAACTACTGACATGTATGCGGTCATTGATTGGACGAAAATAAGTCTGTGCCTATGTTTAAGTTATTCAACACAATAAGGATGGATGGGGCTACTTAATACCATATTGGATATGTTTAATCAATTTAATACAAAATGATGCACAAACTTTATAATACAGTACTATTAATGAGTATATATATATATATATATATATATATATATATAAGAACAGGAGAAGTGGACCGAGCGCTACACCCAGGGCCTTAAGCCTACTAACTATATAGCCTCCTAGTAGGCTAACAATACAAAAGTTAAAATGGGGAGAGAGTAAGCGCTAAAAAGCTTAAAAGGCTAGTAAAAGGTACATTTTAATACATATAAAAATTTACAAATGGCAATCAGACGCATGGATCCATGTCTGACTTAACAAAAAAATACTGGTTTCTTCTGTTGTCATAGCGTGGTCTCCTTTCGGGGTAGTTGTAGTTGTTATAATCTCTCGGATATTGTTGGTCCTCCCGGTGTGCATTATACACATAGCTTCTGTTGTATGGAGAATCTCTTGTGTGAGAATAGTAGCTGTTGTTTGGCCTGACAGGGGACCGGAAGTACGGTCTTCGTCTTCCATAACTCTCATTCCCTGTTTTGGAATGGTATCCCTGTTTTTTCTTTTTTCTATAGTTCACCTCTGTCCAGTTGTCTCTTACATCTTCCGTTCTCTCTTCACTGTCTTGTTCTGTTGTGTCTTGCGGACAGTTCCCCCTTTCCTCATACGGTGGGTCGGTCTCTCGTGTGTTGTCCATATCTACCGATTTTTTGGCATCCAATTCTCTATTTAGTTTCTTCATCTTTTTCTGGATTACGTCCTCTCTCGTTTTCGTGACTCGTTTTATTAGAGTTTCTCTTCTTTCGGTTATTTCTTTAGATTCTGGTTCTGTGCTGTCCAGATTAGTTAGTAGTACCTCATCATCTTTAATCTCATCATCTAGTTTTAAGATTAGGGATGATTTAAATTTGATGATGAGTCTCATTAGTTGTCTTGAAGTTTCCAATAGGATATTCATCCATTTTTCTGCAAAAAAAACCACCAAGACCCCTGATATTAGTGCAGCATTCTACAAAGTACTGCACAGGAATTTCCCAATTATAGGCTATAGCCCGTCTTATTCCCATACACCAATATGGATCTGTTGTCAACACTCAGAAGGGATATTACCCTAAGTATAACCACACCGTTAGATGATCATGACAATGATCCAAACAGATTAGACATTCAATCTATTTTCAGAAACTTAGAAAAACTTCTTATTTCTGAAGTTAAGTATAAAGCCGAAATCTCATTTCTAAACAAATGTTTAGAACTGGACATCATTCCTAAAGGCTTGATTATTAGAAAAGAGTGTTCATTTCAGTTAGCTGATCCAGATTTTGCAGAAAAATGGATGAATATCCTATTGGAAACTTCAAGACAACTAATGAGACTCATCATCGAATTTAAATCATCCCTAATCTTAAAACTAGATGATGAGATTAAAGATGATGAGGTACTACTAACTAATCTGGACAGCACAGAACCAGAATCTAAAGAAATAACCGAAAGAAGAGAAACTCTAATAAAACGAGTCACGGAAACGAGAGAGGACGTAATCCAGAAAAAGATGAAGAAACTAAATAGAGAATTGGATGCCAAAAAATCGGTAGATATGGACAACACACGAGAGACCGACCCACCGTATGAGGAAAGGGGGGAACTGTCCGCAAGACACAACAGAACAAGACAGTGAAGAGAGAACGGAAGATGTAAGAGACAACTGGACAGAGGTGAACTATAGAAAAAAGAAAAAACAGGGATACCATTCCAAAACAGGGAATGAGAGTTATGGAAGACGAAGACCGTACTTCCGGTCCCCTGTCAGGCCAAACAACAGCTACTATTCTCACACAAGAGATTCTCCATACAACAGAAGCTATGTGTATAATGCACACCGGGAGGACCAACAATACCCGAGAGATTATAACAACTACAACTACCCCGAAAGGAGACCACGCTATGACAACAGAAGAAACCCGTATTTTTTTGTTAAGTCAGACATGGATCCATGCGTCTGATTGCCATTTGTAAATTTTTATATGTATTAAAATGTACCTTTTACTAGCCTTTTAAGCTTTTTAGCGCTTACTCTCTCCCCATTTTAACTTATATATATATATATACTCTCTCTCTCTCTATATATATATATATATATATGGTCTGCCGTGTCTTTTACATACGACGGTAAAGTCAGAAGGGAAGGACGCAGATATTTATCTACGTATTCTCCAATGTTCTTCGTCAGACTGCCTATTCCGGAGACTTTGAATCTTCCCGGGGGGCATTTCATGTTTTTATGCAGTTTTGGCAAAATATAAAAGACCGGCATAACAGGATGTTCTGGAAATAAAAATTTGAATTCTTTCTGGTCAATTATACCCCTACTTCTAGCCTCATTAAGCAGTTTAAATAGAGAGTTCTGAGTATGTTCTAGGGGGCTGCTGCCAAGTCTTACATACTGTTTTTTGTCATTAAGCTGACGTTTAACTTCATTGATGTAAAATTATTCATATAACAATACCAAATTACCGCCCTTGTCAGCGGGCTTGACCACCAACCCCCTAGCCAGACTCAGCTATTTTAAAGCCTTTCTCTCTCTTGGCTTCAGATTGTCATCTATTTGTTGAGGTATTAATTTATCTATATCTTTTTCCATTTGTTTCACAAATAGATTGACCGCCGGAACCAAAGAGAGAGAGGGCATGAAAGTAGACTTAGGTTTAAAGCGCGGTTTCTCAAATAATGTTTCTTGGGAATCATCTATATTTTCTTCCATAACATTATCAGCTAACAAAGATTCTAGATCATCCAATGCTGACTGATCATCCATATCCAAATTCTGAGACTTTTTAGATTTCATAATGATGGATAATACAATTTTCCTAGCAAATAAGTGTAAATCTTTTAGTAATTCAAATTTATCAACCGTTACAGTGGGGCAAAAAGATAAACCCTTTTTTAAGAGCTCAACATGAGCCAGATTGAGGGGAAAAGAGGAAAGGTTCACAATTTGTAATACATCCTCATTATGGCTATTTAATAGCCCCTGCGTGCTCCCCTTCCTCTGAATCTCCCCCTGCCCTGAGCATATTGATCTCCTCTCCCCCTGTTCTGTCTGGTTTAGTATCTCTTTTCCTTTATGGGAGTCCTATAGGGATCTTTTCCCTTTTCCCCTTCTGTTCTTTCTCCTCCTTCTTTTTGGCCAATACCAGAGGAGTTTTTTGAATTACTTGATTCTGAATCTGACATATCTGTCCCTGAATCATATGTGCCTTTCTGGGATTTATACATATAGACCCTTCCATTTTTATAGTCATCCTGATCTCTTCTATATTTCCTACATTTCTTTGCCTTAATATCAGTTTTCAATTTAGACACATTCAGACTCGTCTCACCATTAAGTTTCTCAAAATTAGGATCATTTTCAAAGGAATTTACCTTCAGTAATGCTTTTTCAGCTTCCCCTTTAACTTTATCCAATCTTTTATTGTTTCTTTTCATCATCATATCCATCAAATCAAGTGAGGTTGTGGAGAGTTTATCATTCCATTCCTCCACAAAAGAGTCACCTTCCTCATCCTCTCTTGTATTTGCACCTGGATCTAATGAGAGTCTCAAACCTCTTGGGATGATTTTTTTGTCAATATAATTAGCCAAACTTGCATTTTCAGCCTTGATTTTTAGTTGCCGACTTAAAAGATACCGGTATCTCCTAAAAGCACAAAAAATTGTAACATTTTCTTCATCATGATCATCTCCCGCTACATTGTCATTAGCTAATGAATCTTTCAACTCTGCTTCCCACAAATCATCTGACAGAGTGTATGCCAAATTACTGGTTGACCAGGTCAAAAATGTGAAAAATGGGATATAAACAGGAGCTACTAACCAGCCCTGCAGCAATCTACTTCAATCTTAAAACAGATAGGAAAAAAAGAATCCTCTAATTTTAATCCTCAAAAATAGAAAAGTACAAAATTTGATATGAGAGAGTAGGATATATTGCTGAACCAATAATATTCTGGTGCCACCCTTGATAATAAAATATTCAAAACCAAACAGAAAGAATGTATTTCACAACATATAATAATGCTCTGAAAAAAACAAGGGAAAAATAAGGCACACAGATAATGGTAAATTATCAAAATATTTACTAATATCCTTATAAATCCCAAACCACGTTGTAGTGGATCACAAATATGACTAGGCCAAACATTATCTAAAAGTGAACACTATACATATATATTAAAATGCAAAAATCAAAGAACTAAGGTACAGGAAAGGCCAGGAAAACCTCTAAGCATACGTATGCTGCATATGACCTAAAGCTATAACCCAGCCTAAACTACCAACAATCAAAATAGCAGGGTATATTGCTGTTGGCGACTTTACAACATTGGTAACATATCCACAAACATGTGGGTAGACGCCTCTGTAAAACGTCTGCAAATCACATAGGCAGATATTCGCCTCTTATAGCAAGAGAGTTCACAAGTTAGTGTAACACTTCACTTATCTGCTGCATCTTGATCCAAACTTCTCCGATTCAATGCTGTGTAGCGCTCAGAGCGTGTGACGTCACTTCAACATGAGCGGTGTGGCCATCAGCCTGCTTATGATAGGTTAAGCTGTGAGAGGTGCGTCCCAGGTTTCGAGAATGAATCCGCTTGATTGGCAGGTAGATCCAGGCTTCCACTGATCTATTTGGCCAAGCACATACCAGGATGTGCCGTATACTCAGCACTTAGTAGAAAAATGCCTGAAACAGCCAAAACAAGCGAGTCCTCAGCGGGTCAAAAGCTCCGTTATCACACACATTCAGAGTGACGCTAACGCTCTTTCCAGCGTTAAATTATAATACACAGTCTCTTAAGATAAGCTACTCATGACAGAGTAGCACAGGCGCTCTTTCCCAGCGCTCAGCGTATATTAGGATCAAGCAAAAGACAGGAGTTAGTCAACTTCACTCCTGAATGTAGTAGCCTGAGCCTTCCAAAACAAAGCAAACACTGCCTTATAAAGTGATTACCTCAAGATCATAAAATACACTCCGTCAGAGAAACATTTATAGAAAGCTGGCAAACTCCAGCTTTTCATTTAGCCCTGCTGGGTATCTAGTTCCTAATTTATATATCCATTTTGCTTCTTTTTGCAAAAGGATTTTTTCATTGTTGCCACCTCTACCATTAGTGATTCCTTTGTCAATAATGATAAACTTTAACGATTCAACACTTCCTTTATGAAAAATCTTGAAGTGTCTCGCCACACTAGTGTCATTTGAGTGAATGATGTCATCACGATGCTCTTGTACCCGGTCCTTTACAAGCCTTTTCGTTTTTTCCTACGTAAAAGACAGGGCACGAGCATCTAAGGAGGTAGATTGCTCCTTCGGACCTACAGTTGAAGAAAAACTTAATAGTAGGTCTTTCCATCCTGAACTGTAAATTGTTTGGCGCTATCCATGTGAACACAGTAAACACAGTGTCCACATGGATAGCTACCTTTTATCCCTCTATCCTTTCTGAGCCAGTTTGAATCTGAGGGACCCCTGGAAAACTGGCTTTTTACCAGAATATCCCTCAGACTCATTGCTTTTCTGGCTGTCATTAAAGGTTTTTCTCCAATTACACTTTTGACCTTATCGTCTAAAGTCAAAATGTTCCAATTTTTATTCATAGCAGATCTAATGTTATGCCATTGATTATTAAATCTGGAGATAAATCTGATGTTACCCCCATCTGACTTGGAATTCCCTTTATATAAAAGATCATCTCTCTGGGTTTTTCTGGCCTTCCATAGTGCCTTCTTTAGGCACTTATTGGAATATCCCCTTTGTAAGAATCTGTCCTTCATCATCTTAGAATGTATGTCAAATTTAGATAAAGATGAGCAGTTCCTCCTTAGACGGAGAAACTATCCATAAGGAATCCCTTTTTTTAAATGTGAAGGATGACCACTCTGTGCATGAAGAATATTATTAGTGGCATTTTTCTTTCTGAAATTTTCAGTGACAATTCTTTGACCTTCTTTCTTAATTGTAATATCAAGGAAATTCAATTCCCTAGTGTTAGTCTCAGATGTGAGGAGGATGTTCCTGTCATTGTGGTTTAATGAATCAACAAATTTGTTAAATTCTTCTTCCATTCCATCCCACAAGACAAAAACATCATCCACATACCTGACCCACATTAGAACCTTCTCATTAACTATGTCACTAAGAAGTTCAAAAAATATCAGATTCCCAAGCCCCCAAATGAAGGCAAGCATAGGTGGGGGCAGACGTTTTACAGAGGCGTCTACCTACTATACCACTTATGTTATGTTGAAAGACAATTTGTGAATTGCAGACAATTACATGTTTGTGGATATGTTACCAATGTTGTAAAGTCGCCAACAGCAATATACCCTGCTATTTTGATTGTTGGTAGTTTAGGCTGGGTTATAGCTTTAGGTCATAATGCAGCATACGTATGCTTAGAGGTTTTCCTGGCCCTTCCTGTACCTTAGTTCTTTGATTTTTGCATTTTAATATATATGTACAGGGCGTGCAGAATTATAAGGCAAATTAGTATTT